>NW_005842722.1:150654-181734 GCF_000455745.1 Alligator sinensis
GATGTCTACAGTTACGATTAGGCCCTTGCTGCTTTTACGATCCTAATGGCTGCCACTACCCCTCTTTGCTCTTCATGTTCCACTTCCTGAACAGCAAGTTTTCAGCAACAGTCCAAGACCACATTTCACCAGTCCAACAGAGGGACCAAAAGGTGATCCTGTGGACAATACAAAAATGCTACTGCTTTGAGTCACACAAGTTTGGGGAAAATAATGGCACAATTACAGTTGCACACTGGATTCTGAGCACTTTTTCTTCTATGAAGTGTGAAAGAGAATAATTCCTAGAATACACTCTAGCCCTTAGCCTTACCAAGAGACAGCCCAACTCCCTCCCAAAAAAGTGCCTTACATAACATGCATGTATAAGATGTCCTTATTATCTAGTAGTAATTTGGATTCATGCTATCTCTTCAGAAACCTGAAATTAATACCACTGGAAAGGGAAAAAGTTGATTAAATTAAAAGTACCAGAAGGCTTAAACTCTATCACTGGAAAACTAAGTTCATTTCTGGCCTTGTTAAGAATCGTGATTCATCACCGAAAATAAAATAAACTAGGTGGCAGGCAATTAGTGTGCTTTGTGTGAACCTAATGGTCCTGTTTGCAGTGAGCAATGAGACACAAACCCATAATCAAGGCATAATTTATCTTAAGAAAATTTTATCTTGGGACTGAACAAGGATTAAAACAGTAGTTTTATGCCAAGAAGGCTGACTCCTGGCTTTACAAGGGTACCCAGCACTCACTGCCTGTTCTGGAAGTTAAAAATAATGGATGTTAAAATAATGGCATATCAAATATATGTCCCTACAGAATGATAAAATACAAAATGATGAGGTATGAATTTGTACCCGTATGTGTGTGTGGGCTGCTTACGCATGAGCATCAAAACTGCAAGTGACTTGTGGAGCCCCTCCCAAATGACTACTACCATGACTTTGATTCTACCCACCTCGTCCAGCCATAAATATTAGCCGAAAGCTATTTTAAACCCATTTTAGGGATCCATGACAAAATTAGTTCTCTGAACCCCAGTAGAGCAGTGCTTAGAAGAAGATATAAAAATTGTTCTAAAAATTGCTAGAAGCAGTATTACTTATAAAAGGTTATAGTTTTAAAGACGTAAATTCTTCACTGAAATCCACCAGGCCTGAGGGGGATGTGTTAGGAGGCACAGCAAGAGGCTGATTATGTTTTTCTGATTCTTGTAGACAAGTGGAGGCCAACCTTTTTGGCAGGCATGCCACAAATTAGCCCTGCACCCTCTCCACGTGCCACTCTGATCCTTTTCCTTTATCTGATCTGCTGCTCTGCTTTCTGCTTCCTGCCCTTTCTAACACCGTGCACCCTGTTTCCTCCCTCATCTGTTGTGTGTTACACACAGAAACTGTCTGTGCCACTTGTGGCACCCATGCTACAGGTTGGCCACCCCTGCTTTAGACTGACTGCCCAGTTCAGGCTGAGGCAATCCCTGTGTTACTCTAATATATACTATGGAGGTAAAGTTTCCCAATCATATACATTAGCTGGACATCACTAGAGCACACTGCACTCTTCCTGTAATTTTTTCCAGTGTCCCCTTCATGCCAGCCTATAATTTCTAAGCATTTTCATAGTAGCAGTATAAGTCTCTCCTGGATTTCATAGAATTGCTAACACTTCTCCCTCTTCCAGGGTAAAATCTCTACTTGAGGTAGTCTTTTGATTGGTTGGGGTTGTTTTGCCCTTGGTTGGGTTTTTTGGGGTAGAGTGTCATTCTCATGACGAAAAAGCTTTTTCAGAGAGGAAGCTTTTGCAGCTTTCCTACGGACTATCAGACTTAAGTGTCCTGCCATTCTGGAAGGCTGTTAGATCCCCCTGACCAAGATCCCTTTATCATGAGTTCAGGGCTGGCATCCATTGTTACTGAGGACTTAAATAGCATCCTGATGCTTCATGCCATGCTGACAAATGAGGACTTTCTTTAGTGGAGAGTGGAAGCAATCTCTTTACTAATTCTTCAGAGCACTTTCTGTTTCTTAACATCATCACTTCAGTCTTGCCTGGGTCTAGTTTGAGCTGGCTCTTCTTTATCCAGGAGTTGATTTCTTGTAGGCATTCTGATTTGTAGATATTGTCTACAGCATCATGGAGACACTAGTCCTTAAAACCACAATGTTAGAACACTGCATAATCTTTCAAATATTTGTTCTCCCAGTGCCTTACAGAAGTGCTATTATTCCATTTTAAAGATGGGGTAAGAGTGATGTATCCCCATTTTACAGAGTGATTTTCCCACAGAAAGTTCCCGCAGAAAGTCTATAGCAGTATAAGGAACCAAACCTGGTTCTCCCATGTCCCAGATGAACACTAGGCCATTCTTCCTCTCAACTGAGATGCAGCACATCTTATCTTACACACGTGGTGTGTATGTCTATGTATACCTACCTTGGTTACAGATAAGCTCATGCTATATACAGTGTTTGGATGGAAATATATCACAGAAGCTAACTATTATATATGCCTTCATGCTCTCTGTTTACAAATGTTTCTCTCTAATGTACAGTGTTTAATTGCAAAGGCTTATAAGTTCATATTATCCCATGGGTTACAGGCGAGCCATTAAAACCCATATAAAGAGCACTGAAATATGAAAGCTGCTAGGAAAATGAAAGGTCTATTAAATATTTATGGTAGGTTGTGAATCAGCTGCTTTACTGTTACTTAGTAAATAATAATAATTTAAAAACTTCAGTATGATGACACTAAGAACAGGGCTTACCAGAAATAGCCTGCTGCATCCATGAGGAAGGTGATTGGGATTTGTTAGGTGGGCAGCATCTCACTGTAGGATGGCTATAACCCAACTTCTGTTCAAGTCAATGAAAGTCTTGTTCTATTTCGGACAGCAGCTGACTCATGCTTACACTGCATGATTCTGGTAGTGGTGGTCAGTGTTCAGCTTTTTATGCTTGATTAAAATGGATGCTAGGCAAAATGGCATGAGAATCCAGTCTGAGCCAGGGGTTTCTTTCCTTTGAGTGTAGAGTTTTCCAAATTAATTCTTTTTTAAGAGTAAAAACAAAAATCAAATGACAAAAAGAGAGAGCTTCTTCCATTCAAACATTATGGGGTCAAAAGTTTACTCAAACATCCATAATCAGATCAAAACACTCATTACCATTCCTAACTTAATTTCTGAAACAGGGTATCTTAATGCACAATTAAGCTTTTAGTAACAAGTAGATATGCATAATAGGCCTTTACATGTCACTATTTGTTGGTAATAACACTGGCTGCAGGTACTATACATGTATATCTTTATGTTTTATAACATCAATTTAAGCCGTAACCTACAAGAACCTTTACATGTGCTTAACTGTAAACCCATGAATAGTCCTGTTGACAGGTGTGGGATAGAATTTGGAGCAAGAGGGCCTGATGCTATTTTTCAGAGACTACAGTAGTAACAATCATGTCCTTAATTTCAGATTGGCACTGAGTGGGATGCCAAGGAAAGAGTATTTCGGAACTTTGGAGGACTTATTGGGCCAATGGACGAGCCCATTGGCATGCAAAAGTGGGGGAAAGGCCCAAATGTCACAGTTACTGTGATCTGGGTGGATCCAGTCAATGTCATCGCAGCTACATATGATATTCTTATAGAATCTAGCGCAGAATTTACTCACTACAAACCACCATTGAATTTACCACTACGGCCTGGAGTCTGGACAATTAAAATTCTGCACCACTGGGTTCCTGTAGCTGAAACCAAATTCCTTGTTTCTCCTCTTACATTCTCCAACAGGCAGCCTATCAAGCAAGGTAAGTGTTTTTGCAGGTCTGGTAGGTATTACAGTTCTCAGAAGATATGTAAAGTACAAATGTGAAGCAATACTTTACTCATTGCAAATGCTGTTGTTAGAAACATAGTGACACCATACTGGAAACGTGAAAGAAAGTAATACTTTATATGCTAAATCTGAAGAAACTAGTGTTTGAAGACAACTAAAAGTAGCTGTATTCAGTCTGTAAGATGTGGGAGTTTATTAGGTTCTGGATTATATGTTTAAAAATTTTAGACACAATAATCTTAAAAACAGACAAACAAGTCGTTTTGTAGGAATGCAAGTAAAGAGGAAGAGGCTGTTTGCATTCATTGCTACGTTTACACATTTTCACAAAGAGATACATAGCTTTTTATGCCATTTGCTAGTCAAAGATCTTATGTATAATAATGACCTCAGGTTATGAAATACTGCATTCATTAGCATTTCCTGAGCCAGATGTGATGTATGCCTCAACTCAAATCACTGCCTTTCCCAACTTTCTCCATCGATGCCAAAGCCTTTCCCTGTAATCTCTACAGAAGTGGGTTATACACATATAAGGTTCCGTATATATGAATTTACTGGTGATTCCAAAAAGATTCAGACAAAACCTAGGCTTTCATAGATTCGTAGATTGTAAGGCCGGAAGGGACCTTGGAAGATCATCAGATCCAGCCCCCTGCACCAAGCAGGAAAGATAACTGGGGATTAGGTGACCCAGCAAGGTGACGGTCTAGTTTCCTCTTGAAGATTTCCAGGGTAGGTGATCGCACCATCTCTGAAGGGAGCTTATTCCACAGTCTGGACAACCTGACTGTGAAGAAGTTTTTCCTAATGTTGAGTCTGAATTGGTCTTCCAGGAGTTTGTAGCCCCTACTCCTAGTTTTCCCCTCGGGTGCCCTGGTATAGCAGTAAGCTGCTACCAGGTCCCCTCTCAGCCTGCTTTTCTTCAGGCTGAAGAGTCCTAGATCCCTCAGCCTTTCCTCGTATGGCTTGCCTTTTAAGACTCTGATCATACGGGTGGCTCTTTAGACTCTCTCAAGCTTGTCCATGTCCTTGTTGAAGTGTAGTGCCCAGAACTGGACACAGTACTCCAGCTGCAGTCTCACCAGTGCTGAGTAAAGCAGAAGAATCACCTCTTTGGCTTTGCTGAAGATGCATCAATTACTTACTCTAGGGGTGGGCAATTATATCAGCTGGAGGGCCGCTTAATGAGTTCTGGTGAGCTGTCAAGGGTTGCAAGGGTAGCCCTGTCCCTTGACAGGTGCTCTCCTCCCCTCCCCCGCCCCCTCCTGCCCCAGTTGCTATCTTGGGACCAGAAGTAATCCTTTTGGGAAGGGGGTTTCCTATCTTGGAACCAAGAAAAAAAACAAATTATACAGTAAAAATCAAACATCTACAATAACATATTTTAATTTTTTTAAATATATTTTTGTCCTGGTTTGTGCGTGTTTGCATCGTGTATATAGAGGTGATTGCATAATAGCTCAAAATGAAGTCTTATTCTTGTATATTGGAGGGGGTGAGGGTGTATGGGTGGGTATGGAGTTTGTGGGGGGCTCTGGGTGTGTGTGGATGTGTGTGTGGGGAAGGGTGTGTGTGTGGATGTATTTGTAGGGGAATGTAGGTAGGTGTAGGCAGTATGGGTGGATGGGTATGGGTTTTGTGGGGGACTGTGGGTTTATGTGGGGAGTGGGGTGGGGATGTGTGTGTGTGTGTGGGTGGGTGGGTATGGGTGTCTGTGCACACATGTGTGCATACAACAGCTCAAACTCAGAGGCAGAGAGATGCCGATTAAATTAGGGTTGGGCAGCTGGTCAATGAACAGTTCAAATGTTGACAACTGGGCTCCAATAACATGGAGCTCCCCGCCATTCCCCATGATCTGCGTGTAGCAGTGAGTGGGGTCAGGCCACTGGCTCCATTGCACGGGACTCCCGCAAGAGGCGTGCGGCTCGGGTGGAGAACCTGGAAACTGCGTGCAAGCCCCATGCAGTGGAGCCAGGCAGACTCTGCTGACCCAGGCTTCACACTCCTGGTGCCCTGCCTTGGATCCCTGCCGGCCTTGGCCATGGCCCCGGCCCCAGCCCTGGGGCATCAGCATGGGCCCCATGCTCCCACACAGCTGCCACTTTGCTCCCACCTGCCACTGCCATCATTCCTCCCTGCCCTCCTGCCACTGCCACCACCACTCCCACTCCACTGCTGCCCTTCCCCTGCCACTTCCCCCCCTGCCCACTGCTGCCACTAGTTCCCCCCACCAGCCACGTGCCACCACCACCACCCTTTCCCCACCCGCCACTGCTTCCCTACCTGTGGGGCCAGGGTCAGGGCCGTCCCATAGGCGAGGGTTGGAGTTCAGCATGTGCTGCCCCCACTGGAGTGAGTGGGGCTCAGCCCCATGCAAGCACAGCAGGGGCAGCCCGGGGCCAGGCCAGATACAGTGAATTGGTAGGCGCCTGCCTGCAAGCTGGATGCCTGGTGGGCCAGATTCAGCCCGTGGGCCATATTTTTCCTACCCCTGGCTTACTCTCTTTACAAAAAGCCACTTCCCTCCCACAGTATCTGACCTACTCGTACCAGTATTACTTATTCCATATGGTTTGACCATTCTGAATCACAATATAGGAATGCCTATATCTAACAGAAAAGTGAATGATGTTAATTACTTTCATGGGGATGGTAATTGAAAAGCTGTTCGGCCTTTTCAGGGGAAATTCCCTCAATCTTAAGTGAAATGATAAAAGCATGGCCTGGTTAGTTGTCTCAAGTGCTATTAGAATATTCAGATGTCCGAGCAGCGATCACCAATAAGAACCCCTATTTATTTGAATGTTCTTTACATTTGTCAAGTATGTATAAGGAGCTGTAAGTGAGGGATAGCATTTTTCAGTCTTGCCCGGTTCTCATTCAAAACAAGTTTGTTGCTATGAATATCTTTGCCATTCTTACCTGTTGGAGTTTGTCTATTTAATATTAATATTCATAATATCAGTTATTTTTAAGTTACTAGATACATGAGCTGTCCTATTAAGTGTTCAGAAGTAGTTCTTCATTCTGACAGGGTAGCAAATAATCTGAATTGAGTATTTACCTTATAGAGGAACGTGCTGCTTCTGTAATGCAAACATCACCAGGCAACTGCTGAGAGCTAATGTAATCCTAATCTTCCTCAACAGGAGCTTGATTCCACACATATCTCACCAGAACAGCAAACTTGCTGGTTTTTCTTTTAACATTTGTTGGCAACATTTTGCGGCAGATACTATCCCAGCAACATGCTGCTACCATTATTAACTAATAGACAAAGATAAGTAGGAAAATGCATCATATGAACAGAATAGACGTTTTAGAGTTTGAGGCAACCAAGCTTACATCTTGATATTGACTTACTTTGTGTGAATTAATTTATTGTATGTCCTTTGCTAATTCAATAGTTCCTGAAGAAGTTGAATGGAAAATGTAGTACATAGGCAGTGGAAACAATTACAACCTTGTTTATTTTCTGTGCACGACACTAGGGCCTAATGGACAGTTCAGGATTTCCCAGACCTAAGTAAGATTGGACTACTTATGACTAAAAGACAAAACTCCTGTTGGTCAAAATTCAAATCTGTAATGACTCCATTGAAAAAATGTTGCCTGTTCATTCAGTGGGAAAAAATCAGGTTCATATATGTTCAGCCAAATTGGCTGTGGTAATTGTAGGTTACTACAAGCGTGGAATATAGAGCTTGGGAACAATATTATTTGGAGGTGAAAAAAAATCAGTAATGATTTGCTACTGCTATAGTGACGTGTAATCTCCAGATGTCCGATGACATGAAAATAAAAGAAAAACTGATTCCAGGGGCAGATAGTGACACACCATTGTAGTTAAGGTTATACTGGCATTTACCATGCAAATTTAGACTCTATTTTTTTTCAAAGCTTTTTGATCCAGCCACAATATTGCATTCTATACAGAAATATCATATAGCTTTAATTTCCCAGTTCTTGTTACCACTGCATTATTTAAACATATTTTTCTGTGCCAAATAAGGGCCTTGTGAACCCATGACACAAAAACTGAAAACAATACACAGGCTACCAAAAAACTTCTAAAATCAAGAAGTAGTACTATTAGTAGTGTATTAAAATTGAAATAAAATATACACAAAATTTTATTCAGGAGTTGTTGACAGAAGGGAGCAAAGTATTTTTATTAGAGAATTTCTGTTGTTCTACATACCAGAGATTATTGGCTAGACCACCTTAGACAATGAATTAGTAAACTGAAAGGTGCTTCCAGAATGTATTGCAGCACTTTGCAGGTTTGGTTTAATGCTTTAATCATTAAACTGTATGTATTACAGATATAAGAACTTGTATAAAAATACAGCCCATACAATTTGCATGCAAGTATGGGTATTCATTTACCTGCATAATTTGCATCTGCAACTATGGGACTGCACACACACATTAACTACATACACATTTATGCTTCGACTATAGTGATGGTAAAGCACAGATGCCTGGATAACCTGACTGGCAAACAGGCAGGCAAGAATTAAATCAGAAAAAAACAACTAACCAGGTCATGCGTTTATCATTTCACTCAAGATTTAGGGAATTTTCTCTGAAAAGGCAGAACAGCTTTTCACTTACCATCCCCATGGAAGTAATAACATCATTCACTTTTCCGTTGGATATGGTCATTCCTATATTGTGATTCAGAATGGTCAAGCCATATGGAATAAGTAATACTGGCAAAGCTGCCCACAAGGATGTTTCCCTTAACATTTTATATTACCAGGAGATTTGGCTAGTTCATACATACACCATGCCTTTTTATGGCTAAAAGTCAGTTCATGCAAACCTAAAACACACAACAGGAAAAAGAGCTTTGCTGTTATATTATATCCAGATGGGCTTGTCTGACCAAATGTAGAAACAAAAGACTCATTGCCCATTATGAAAAGTAGAACCATAAGAGTAAAACAGAAAGTTTTTTCAATCAAGTTAATAAACACATGGAGATGGTCAATCCATTTCCACTGCAGATAGACTCCCTGGGCCCATTTAATAGAGAGTTCCCAACCTTACTTTCTTTTCTTCTTGGTCTTATCCCCTTGGTCTGTGCTCTGTACTCTCATCACTGCTCAAATATTTCTGAAGGAAGGTCACTCGGGGGACCCAGAGCCACCAGAATGCTGCAGAAATTAAATTCCTGTGTAGAGAAGGGGAACAAAATGTGTAGAGAGAGGAAAGCAGGAAGGAAAGAAGATTTTAGAGGACCATTAAAGACGATCAGAAGACACAGAAGACACAAAGATCTGGTATTTGGAAAACATACCACTCCCTCCTCAACTGTATGCACAAATAAAACAGGCATTAATTTTCCTTTCATGTCTTCACCTGAGTCAGTAACCCCCAAGGCTAGAGAAAGATATTCAAAAAGCCGGAGCCTGAATTGATTCAATCTTTGTAGTTAGTCTAACCTGCCTAGATTGAACAAATTTGCAAGTGAATAGACATTCAGGAAATGGAGGTACATGCCTACAGTGACTCAGGCCAGAAGCTGGAGAGAGGTGGGGGTGCGTGTTAGAGTGCACTGTTGGCTGCAGGCCAGCCCCAGCTGTAGCCTCAAGTGAACTGGCCAGGGAGGGGGTTTAATTTCCCACTCCCTGTCCCACTGGCACAGACCCAAGCCAGGGTCTGCATGGCGCTCCCCCCCTGCTGTTGCAGAGGTGGAGGCAGGGGCACAGCCAGATGCTGACCAGCATGGCCCTTGAGGTAGAGGGGGTTTATTTCTCCTCCACCCCATCTCCCCGGGGGACCGGGGTCTGCCAGCCCCAACCGCTGCCATCACTTCCAGTCGCTTCCTGCACAGGGCGAGCAGCAGTTTAAGTTCCCTCCCTGCCCCTTCCACTAGATACCAGAGGGAGGGGGGAAATAATCCCCCTCCCTGCCCCCTTGCCTCAGGGGGCCATGCCAGCTGCCTTCTGGCCATGCCCCCTCCCCTGCCACTGGAACAGGAAGGGGGCACGAACTATGATGGGGGCAGCAGCCCCTCTCATGCTTTCCTGGGAATTGCAAGCCTCTTCCCAGCAGGGGCTACACTGCGGATGAGGGTGGTGCAGAGCCAGGCAGATGGAGCTGCCACAGACTGCATGGGGTGAGCAGCAGCACTGGGGCTCAGAGGGGTGGCCATAGCCCCCCAATTCCCTCCTAGTGCCACTGCCACTCGCCCTGCTCAGTCTGCAGCAGCTCTGACTGCCTCGCCCCTGCCCGTAGTGCAGCCCCGTGCTGGGAAGAGGTTTGCACTAAAATAAACCCCTTTCCTGCCCCCTCTGCCTCAGGGGGCTATGATGGTCAGCATCTAGCTGCACCCCTGCCATGGGAGCAGCAAGGGGGGAGTGCCAAGCAGACCCCTCCCTGGCCAGTTTACTTGAGGCTGCTGCTAGGGCTGGCTGTACCACTACTGTTGGAGCATCTAGCAGAGAAATGTCTGGTAGAGGTCCATGCTGGTGGGACAGGGGAGGGAGGGAGGAATAAACCTCTTCCCTTCCCCCTTCACCTTAGGAAGGCTGGCATCTGGTCACGCCCCTGCCCCTGCTCAGCTAGGGAGCAGAGGGTTGGGGCCAGGCCTGTATGACTGGAGCAGAGAGCATAGCCCTGCCCAGGGCTGCAGAGCATGCTGGGATGCTTGTAGATTCTTGTTTAAGTTAAAGCAGGAAGCGGCCTGGGACAGAAGTTGCATAAACTGGTTTGAGCTCAGTCAGTTAAGTCCAATACTACATTCAGCCAGGTTTATCTTAAACTGATTTCAGCCATTTTGAAACTGGTTTCTGTGTGCTGAACTTCTGTTCTGTTATAGGTTTAAACTGGTTTCTGAGCACTTAAGCCAGTTTATGTGTAACTTCTGTCCCTCGCCCAAGTCTCCCAGATCCTGCCATGTACATGAAGGTGGGGAAAAGACCACACCCTTCCCCTCTTCTTCCTCTTACCTTGGCACATTTGGGAGGAAGAATATGGGGCTGATGGGCCCTCAAATTTCCTCACAGAGGATATCTCCTCTTCTATACCTTTTAATACTCACCTTCCCTCTGGCTTTAGCCTTTCTCTGCTCCCCTACAAACCATCCTATTATCTCCATCAACTTCCTATGGTCCCAGTCCTCTCCCTGTATTTCCCTGCCTCCTTACCTTCTAATCCCCTTCCCTGTCGCTTCCCAACCCCAGTGCTCATGTAAAATCACTATTCATAGAATCATATAATATTAGGGTTGGAAGGGACCTCAGGAGATCATCTAGTCCAAACCCCTGCTCAAAGCAATACCATCCCCAACTATATCACCCCAGCCAAGGATTTGTCAAACTGGGTCTTAAAAACTTCCAAGGATGGAGATTTCACAGTCTTTCTGGGTAGCCTGTTCCCATGCTTTACTACCCTCCTACTTTCAGAGTATTATTCCCCCCTACTTCTCTAGACTTCCCCATTTTCCCTAACTGTGGAGCAGAAACATTAGAAGAATCTGAATACGTTATGAGCACCTCATGCTTGGGACTCATGTATTGGAGACCCCGGACCATAAGCAGACTCAGGTCCATCATTATGTGATTATCTTAACGGCTATTCATTCTCCCTCTAGTCAATCGATGCTTATTCATTAATCAGTTCTGCACTCTGCTATAATAATTCCCTTGCTGGACAGCAAGTAGAACATACCAAGCAATCCCTCTCCCATAGCTCTGCAGAATATGTGTAATTTATTCTCTCAGAATATAGGGCCTTTTCTAAATTAGTTGCGAAGATTAGTAGGGGACATTTCTCAAAAGGAAAAAAACCCAGAAGTAGATGGTTGCCATAGGCCTGCAGATCATTCCATGAACACTCCTGAG
This sequence comes from Alligator sinensis, assembly GCF_000455745.1. NCBI lineage: Eukaryota > Metazoa > Chordata > Crocodylia > Alligatoridae > Alligator > Alligator sinensis. Next base: position 162,351 of record NW_005842722.1, read on the forward strand.
ACCAGGGTTTGGACTTCTGGTGCAAGAGTGCAGCATAGTTTCATTCTTGTGAACTGCCATTACCACAGCAACAGTCTGGCTACAAATGCTCACACATACCTAATCTTGCTGCATGTAAACATTTCAGTTTCTTAGCACCTAGGAGTTTAGCATGCATCTTTCTAGGGTAGGGGAGTCAGACTCACTCCACACGCAAGGCAAGATGCAGACAAAGTAGGCTCCTTGAAAATTTGAGTCCGAAAATTTGGTAGTTGGAGAGCAGTAGCAGCAATTGCTGCCAAATATCTGGACCTATGGGGAGCCCCACAGGGAAGTATAGGGCCTAATGAAGGCAGTAAAGGGTGTGATCCCAAGACACTGGGCCAGCTAGAGGCAGCACAGAACTGATCAGTAAACATGGGGCCCAATCCAGGTGTGCAGGGACTGGGAATGCAGTGCGGAAACAGGCAGAAGCAGTTCAGGGTCTGATCCTGCTGATACAGCACAGGGCCTAATCCTAGTTTCTGGGGCCCTATCCAGCCCAGGAGCTGGACTGGCCCCACACCATTCATCCAGCTCACAGGACCAAAAGGTAGAACACCACTGCCTTAGAGAGCAAGAGTACATGCAGCAGTGGCTGGGGTGCAGACAAAGGAGCTTCACTTCTCAGTTTGAGTTTATACTCATGACAGAGTTTTCAGTGTTCTCCCACTGGAGTGATGATAATCAGTATTAATGTATTTAATATTTATACAGTACTTGTTTCATTAAAGGTAAATGGATTTCTGTGAGCCCATAAGATGATTCATGACTGGGGCAGTCCAAAAAAAGCTCATGCACTCCATTTTTCCATCTCTTTTTCCTCAGGGCAGTTCTAGTAATAAATAGAAGATAAAGTGTTCAAGCAAATACAGAACACTTAGTAAAAGAGACCCTTCCTACAGCTCTTAACTAGGATGGGGGAAAACAGCTTCCCTAAACCTGAGTCTCCTGGGCTAGGGACAGACATTCAAAAACCCTGAGCATGAATTCATTCAAACTTTGCAGGTTAGTCAAACCTGGCTAGGCTGAACTAGTTTGTAACTGCATAGACATCCTCTCTGGACTGAGAAAATGCAGGCACATGCCTGCAGTGGCTCAGGCTAGAAGCCAGGGGGTGTTAGAGCAGCCCTCCCTTCCCTTCTACAATGCTGAGCAGAGGGGGGCATGTCCAGGCCCCTGCAGGATGCTCTGATTAGGGAGGGGTCCCCCTCGCCCTCAGTGCTCTTGACCAGCCCAGCAGAGAGTTGATAACAGAGCGTTTATCAGCCCATCAGAAAACAAAAGCCTCTCTCATTAGTTCAAGCTCTTCTTAAACAGCTTTTTCCAAGGAAGGAATGGAGGAACATTACCAGATACCCATTGATTAGCTCCAGAAAGCCCATAGCAGACACTGTCTTGTCTGCTTTTGTCCCTTTGTCCTGTCTACCTTACACAGACACCTCTCAGCATTAGCTAGCATACCACATGCTGGCTATGGCCAGTGCTGTGGAAGGGGGGATCCCGGCTTGAGCAGGGATTCATAGATTGTTAGGGGCTGGAAGGGACCTTGCAGATCATCAGGTCCAGCCAGTACAGTGGGAGTATCACTTCCTTAATATTACACGAAATGCATTGGTTGATGCATGCCAGCATGCTGTTTGCCCTGCTGACCACCACATTGCACTGACGACTTATGTTCATGTGGTGGTCCCTTTCAGCCATGGTGCGGGTCAGGCTGTCACCTTCATGTGAGCCTTCATGTATGTTGAGGGTTATTTTCCCCCAGATAGAGCACCTTACATTTTGGAAGTGTTAAGCTTCATCTGGTTCTGGTCTTCATGAAAATTAAGATGAAATCAATTAAGTCTGATACTGCATTCAACCAGGTTTCAGCCATTTTCAAACTGGTTTATGTGTACTGAACATCTATTCTGTTACAGGTTTAAACCAGTTTCTAATCACTTCAACCAGTTTTTGTGTAATGCCATTCCTTAGCCCTGGTTGCTGCCCCTGTCTAAGAAGCAGAAACTTGACATGTAGCTTCTTGTAGGTCACAGTCTTGCTTCTAACAACCTCAGTTCCTTTTTTTAAAGGCGAAAAGGATCTAACAGCCTAACATGGATGTACATGGGCACCCAGAACCCAGTGCCCTACTTCAGTCAGTGTTACTATATAATAAAACATATTTATCAATCATCTTCATTGAAGGTGTAGTGGGAAAGTTCTGTTCTACCAATGTTTATTTGCAGTTATTTATTCAATTCCAACTACAACAATAAGATTCTAATGGTTGGCGTCCCACAAATGCTGCAAATCCCTTAAATTAATGAGGCAACATGACATGCTCTTGACTAAACATAATAATAGCAGTGGGTAAAGACTCTGCTTCAGAAAAACAAAATTACTAGATTCACCATCCTGAGAAAACCCTAAAGACAAGGATTTGCTTAGAAATTTAGTTCAGATCCATTTGACAGGGAGTCGATTAGCTTCACAATGAGCAAATGCAGCACTGTCTTGTTTGCTGCAAGAGAAACAAACAAACCAAAGGTCAATAAAAATTACCTTCTTGCCTGAGGGTTTCAGTGGAATTCAAGCAAAGAAATAAAGCTCCACACTCCATGTCCCTTAAAAATTACGGCCACAGAGTGTTAATATGCACCAAGGTAACTGGATTTTCCATTCCTAAATCCAACCATCTATCTCGCATTACTTGCTTTTTTCTGCAAAATGAAGAACCAAAAAAGTAAATGGGTATTGGAGCCTTAGTCTTTGCAGCAGACTGTAGGACTTTAGCCATTAGAGAGAAGTTACAGTAAGTGAAGTGAAGTCTGTTGTGCATGTAGCAGAGAATGAACAAAATGATTGGGCAAAAAACCCTGTTTCTTTCTTCAAGGGAGGGTCACTGAAAATGGATGGGCCACAATTTGCACTGGTGTACAGCTCACATCCTTCACTGAAATCAAAGGGGTTTCTCAGAGCTGGCCTTGGGAAAATGGTGCCCTGAATGAACTTGTATTTTGCCCCTCTCCTTCCCCACCAACTCCCCAAGTCAGCGGTGCTGCTGCAAGCAGAGGCAGGTGGGCAGGGGTGTGGGGTGCCATCTGGCTGGGAGGCAGAGCGGCTTGGTGCGCCAGGCAGGTGGGTGGACAGGCACTGCTGCTGCCACACATGCTGACCAGCCTGGCTTCTTCAAAGCAATGGCTTGAGGTGTGGGGTAGGCTGCGCTGGGCACCACTCCTCCTGCCTAGGGCAGGGTGGAATGAAGGGAGGGCTGCTCACACAGGCTGCTTGATGTGTGTGTGGTGTCCCCCTGACCATGGTGTCCTGGGCAGTCACCCACCACTAAGGCTGGCTCTGGGTTTTGTGGGTATATTGGCCAGCAAAGAATTTGCCTTAGTGACTGCAGAACACTTAATTCTGGATTGTATGGGAGAATAGTATAGTGTTCTAACAGAAGTATAGCTTGCACTCCTTTGCTTTTTTCCCCAAGAGAGGAGTGAAAGACCAGAATGCTTTAAATACTCATTTTATAGGAAACTAAGAACTGATTACATGCACACACGTGAATAAATGTATACATGCATATATAATATGCATGTAATAGTATAATATGCATGTAATAAGTAAGGCTAACCGCACCCTTTCTTGCATTAGTAGGTGCATCCTGAGCAGGTCTAGGGAGGTGATAATTCCCCTCTATGCAGCATTGGTCAGGCTGCAGTTGGAGTACTGTGTCCAGTTTTGGGCGCTGCACTTCAAGATGGATGTGGACTGCATTGAGAGGGTTCAGAGAAGGGTCACTCGTATGGTTGAGGGCCTGCGGGTAAGATCCTATGAAGACAGACTGAGGGACCTGAATCTCTTCAGCCTCCACAAGAGAAGGCTGAGAGATGATCTTGTGGATGTCTACAAACTCATCATGGGGGTTAGGGGATACTCAGTTTACCAGGACACCCCTCGGGGTTATTAGAAATAATGGCCACAAATTAAAGGAGAGTAGATTTAGATTGGATATCAGAAAGAAATTATTTACAGTGAGGGTTGCCAAAATATGGAATGGGCTTCCAAGGGAGGTGGCACTTTCCCCTACCTTGGAGGTGTTCAAGAAAAGATTAGACAGACACCTAGGCTTAGCATGTTGTTTCTTTCTGTGGATCCTATTCTGAAGGTGCTGTCTTTCCCCATGTCCTGTATAGAAAGCCCAGGCACCTACCTCAGGGTTATGGTCTAATAAATGATATCACCTCTTCCAAGAGTTCTGCACATGTTTTCCTTGTAGAGCAACACAGCTAAAACTTGCATTCCTGAAACTAGAGCAGGGGTGGGCAAAATACGGCCCACGGGCTGCATCTGGCCCACCAAGCACTTCCCTTCTGCCCGCGGAGCCCCTCCAAACCCCACGTAATGGCAGCTGCCTCTCTAAAAGCCTCTGGCGGACCCAGCCGCAGTACCTCAGGCTGTTTCCTTGGGTTCTGGTTGTGAGGCATGCAGCTGAAGTCAGCTCCTGACATGCTGCTGGGGATGGAGCAAGCCCAGCCGGGTCTGCACCGGCCAGCAGAAGCAGAGGTGGAGCCGTGTGCCACTTGGGATGGGACGAGCCTGCACCAGATGGGGTGACCGCTTCTGCTGTGCACCAGTCAGTCCCGAGTGGCACACGGCTCTGCCACCGCTTCTGCTGCCTGGTGCAGACCCGGCCGGGCTCCTCTTGTCCCCAGCAGCACATGAGGAGCCAACTTCAGCTGCATGCCGCCTTTCCTGGCTGGTGCAGACATGGCCGGGTCCATCCCATCTGGAGCAGCATGCGGCTGAAGCTGGTTTCCCAGGTGTTGCTGGGGATGGGGCAAGCCCGACTGGATGGCACTGGCCAGCAGAATCGGTGGCGGAGCGTCCTCCTTTTGTGACCAGCTGGCACAGGTAGGGGGAAAGTTCTGGGGGAGGTCTGATGCCCCTGAAACCCCACTGCTGGGGCAGGATGTTAGAGAGGTCACAACCCCTTGCTACCTGGTAAGTTGTGCAAGGAGAGGGACTTCCGGTGGCAAAGGTCAGGGCTCAGGGGATGGGGCTTCTGGTGGCAAAGGTCAGGGCTCAGGGGGCGGGACGTCTGGTCCCAAGATGGCGACCAGGGGGTGGAGCAACTGAAGGGGCGGGGCTACCCATGCGGCCCTTGAAAGCTCACCAAAACTCATCAAGCGGCCCTCTGCCCGAAATAATCGCCCACCCCTGAACTAGAGGAAGGAGGCACCTGAGTCCCTTTCAGGATCTAGACCTTTGCCTCTCTGTACTTCAGTTTCTTCATTTGAATCTGAGATCAGTGGATGAAAAGTACAAGAACAAATTTGCAGGAGTATTAATTACACAATTAATTTTCACTTTGTACTACAACATGGTATTCATCAAACTGAAAATATTAGTGCTCTGTATTTTTAAGCAGGGTATTCCATGGGGCGAAGTTTTCCTCACGTGTAACCATCATACCACCAATAATATTTGTGTAATGCCTTTCACACAAGAGATTCTTAAAGTACTGCATAATCGCTTACAAATTAAATATGTTAGCATTTTACTGCCTACCTTTGAAATGCAACCGAGTCTGAGGCTGAGCACAGCAATCACTCACCAGGGCAGAGCAGCACAACACAGCCATTTGGTGCTGGTGCTGAGTATCATGTACGACTCCCTGGAGTAGTTACGAAGTCTGAATGTAATTGCTCAAGTTTGAATTTGTCAAGGGTCATGAAAATTAACACCCTTATTCCAGCAAAAAGCAGTAAAGAAGCTTAATGTCAAGAGTTCAGTCTCTCAGTTTCATGTCAGTGTAAAGCCCGCACATATTATTAGCAGACAGATTCAAGAGGAAAGATGCCACCTACTGAATCACATTCACTGTTTCTCAGGGTTTCGCTGTACCCCTTATTCCTTCAAATTCATTCCTCTTTAGGCTGGGAGGTCTGGCATGAATCATTGCTCAAGGTGATAAGGAGGTAGGCACTGTTCCACCCCATCATCATTCTTGAGAATGACTCTCATTCTCTCTAGTAAGCAGTATACACAGCAGCCTCTAATTATATGAATTCTTGAAATTGCCTGTTTCAATCAGATGATCCTGCTAGAAATGCCAACTCTATTTGTTTTGTTTCTTACTTAGAAAATTTCCTTTTAATTAATATGTTTACAAACAATCTTGCTTATTTAATTGCTTCCAAAACAGGAAATTTAATCATGTGTACTTGTTTTATTCTTGAAGTACAGTCCTCTGGCAGCACATCTGACACACATCCCTGGCACAAGCCCATTTTGTCTAAAAGATTTTGGATTATCCAGAAGTGTAGATAAAACCACGTTTTCAAATGAATAGAGGATCTTTGAGTTGTGTGTCATAATGGGTGCGGGAGTGGGGGGGGAGAGGGGAGATCTCCTTAGATTTAATTTAATCAGAGATTTAGACTTGCGCAGCATTTGACATGGTTATATAAAGGACTTGAAAAATGCAAAGCAAAGTTCTAAGTAAATGTCCTTTTTTTTTTCTAAAGTAAATATATAGATTTATTGCCAGCACCTGAAAACTGGCTTTTGCATGGAAGACAGGGCTCTGTGTCAGTCTGTACTGCAAACCCCATGAACATGTGGCAGGAATTGTAGACACAAATATGTAATTCCTGGCCTGTAAATGATATCTGAACACAGTGTGGCTTTCCTACCCTGGAGGGTCTTGAATGAGCCCATTTTATGTTCTAGACTTTGTGTATCTTGGCAAGTTATGCACGTCCTCTGTACTGAGTTGAGTGCTGATGTTACAAGAAGTGAACTGAGGAGAAAGAGATATCTGTATAAACTGAGAATCCTCATCCATAGGATTTACATTTTAGCAAAAGGTGCACTGTGAATGTTTTCATAGGGCTGGACTCTTATCCAAGGAGTAGCACCTCGGTCTCCAAACTTTCTCTCTGAATTCTCTGCTATAATTTGTGCAGTAACTAGTGCTGCTTAATGAGAACAGGCTATAAGAATATGATCCATTGTATTTGGCCTCAGTACCTTAAAATCAATATGACCAGTGATATTTCCTGGAATATTAAAGTTTTGGGCAATGTGCCATGTTTTGGCAAGGTAGAAGAATTCCTGTAAGAAAAGAACCACAATGCACAGAAAAGTGTCATTAGAAAATGTTTTCAATGCATTACTCACACCAGAAGTTGAACTGTGATTACAGTTAAAAAGTATGTTTCCAATAAAAATGGGCTGACCTGAAGTGCTTCCAGAAACCACATTGGGGTCACATATTACATCAACTCAGCCTGCACTGTCCAACCTAGTGATGTGATCCTCCCAGCCTTTTGGAACGATACCACCCAGTGTTTGAGCCACAACTGAGCCAATATACATATGTGGCTTATCCAGAGCCATAGGGAGGGGTGAATCTGTTCAAAGGAAAAAAGAGGCCCAAATCTCAGCATGTTCCCCAAAAGAAATAAAAGATAGCACATGAAGGTCTGGGAACATATGGCAGCATTTTTGTACCAAATATTATTCCATTGTTTTCCCTTTTCAAATTGTTCCCTTTTCCCTTGTCACTTAATCCCCAGTATGAGGATGACAGTTCTTTTCTGTGCCTCCTATTCATTTTCTTGTTCCACATGTCTTCACTGTTAACTCAGACAGCCACATCTATATTTGCTGATGGAACAAGAAAATCAAATTTGCCAAATTTATAACCCAGTTAGGAATGATGGAAAAAATAAAGAATCTTTGAGCTTTCAAGTCGGGACTCCATTTTAGTTGGTTCCCCAGGGAGTCCTGGTATCAGGGCCAGTGTTTGGATTGTAAACTCTTTAGGGCAGAGGTCACTTTGTTGTTCTTTGTTTGTACCATGCCTAAAGGAATGAAGCTTTGCTCCATGGCTAGGGATTCAAGGTGCAGTGGCAATAAATAGTAAGGCTCTTATTCTGAGGGCTGGGAAATCCTGGAGCATGTGAGATCGGAAAACCCATGTGTAGCAGGTTACATAGGTTTGCAGCCTTATGGGAACAGGAAGCTTTGCATTTTAGTGAACTGTAACCTTGAAAGTGATATTTATTGTGTATTGATTTGGGCTTTTATTTTTGCATTTTCAGAGGAAACCATGAAGTTGCACGGTGGACCTCCTAAGAACGCATATATGGAACAGAGTTTCCAAGGCTTGAATCCGGTTTTAAATATCCCTATCAGTGCAGGTCAAGTGGACCAGGCCAAAAAGAACGCAGCACTGTTAGGCACCAAGCTGGAGAACTGGGTTGACACCTTGGCCAGCAGCATGTGGTCAGCAGTGGATATTTGTAGCACAGGCCCAACTTCCTGTCCTGTTATGCAGGCTTGCAGTCAGACAGCATGGAGCTCACTTAGCCCAGACCCCAAGTCCGAGCTCGGCCCCGTGAAACCTGATGGGCGTCTGAGGTAGCACCTTTCTTTGGCATGGATTTTAAAAGGGAATTTAACCTGGCTTACCTACACCTCTGACTGCGGGTTGTAAAACCTCGCTGAAACATTTTGTCTATTTGTTATCCCAATATAATTCTTAAACATCTGGCACAGTCTTTGGCATCCTTTCTCCTTCAGACCTGTCAGACTAAGCTTCAGTAATGCTGTAGCTTCTCCTCTGTATCTGTCCAGAGTCACAACCTTACCTCGCTCAATTTGTACCCAAAAGGGCTCCAACTCCTCTACTGATTATGAATAGGGACCTACTTAAATCACGGTTTTGCAATTTTCATGGAAAGCACAAAAAACTATAATTTCCACAGTTGCTGTGAAAAATGGCACTGGCTGTGATTTCCCAGGAAGTCAACTAAAAAAAAAAAACCTTAATAAAAAGAGAATGCTGTCTCCCCAGTGGGAGCCAGCGGTCCTTGGTGGTACTGCAGCCGGGCCTCGCCTGCCCAGGAGGGTTAGGCATCAGCTGGCGGAGTGGCACAAAGGGCAACAACCATGATGGCAGATGCCTCTTTGTGCCTCTGCCAATCAGTGTCAAGGAGCGGGGCCACATGAAGGGCAGCCAGCAGTCAAGATGGCAGCTCTCTTCTTGTTCCTCCTCCCCCTGGGGCCTCTCCACCAATCAGCACCAAGGGGCGGGGCCACCACAAAACAACTGCGAAATTGGCTCTTCAGGCCAAGCCACAAAAATTGCTTTCTCTCACCGTGACTTAGGTAGGTCCCTAGTTATGAAATGGTAACATAGCACCTCTGGGATCAGGGGAGGCCAAAAGGAGGCACTGCAGAAAAATGTTCCCGGAGCAAAATAAGTATGTATCTTTTGACTGGTTCATAGATGTTAATTATTTGGCTAGCATAAAGAACTCTGCATGCTAAGAACCGTGTGTATGTGTGTATGTACACACACGCACACACATACATACAGAGATATGCATACGTGTGTGTATGTGTATAAGTTTATATATATACACACACACACATATTACAAGATAATTATAGATATATTTATAATACATAATATATATAATATAATATACAACATATATTTATTTCCTCCAAAAACTGCTCTGCCTTCCAAAATGTGGAAAACTGGAGATACGCCCCTGACGAGAGTTTTCATCATTGGAAAAAATAGACTTGATTCACTACTCTGCTATTCCACTTTTTTGCCAGCATGAGTGACATCATCCTGAGACCCAGTCTAGCAGTGGTGAATCGGGCTCCTTCTCACAGTGGGGAAAAATTCTCAAGCCAGAACAAAGTGAACATTATGGCTGCTTGCAGACATGGAAAAAGAAAAACGGTGCTTTACTTTAAACTCAGCACACTCCTGCGCCAAGCCAGCGCATGTCCAGTAGAGGCAGTGCATTAGTTGCACCCCACTTTCCCAATGTCTGTGTAGACTGGGTGCTTTAGTGGGTCTTTTTTGGTGCTTTTATCTAATAGCTAATTGAATTAGCTTGAGCTAAAAGTGCCAAAAAGCCCCGCTGAAGTACCCAATCTATACAGACGCTGCAGAGCCAAGTCAAACTAATGGGCTGCTGCTTCTGGTAAAACATGGTGGGTTTTTTCCCCACACACACATCTTTCACCTTTTATTCGTAATGTGATCAGACTTCACAATATCTGGGCACCACTTGCATTATTTATAACAAATATTCCCATACCCAAGCATGGGTTTCTGCCACTTCAGAAGTTTGCATTTTAAAAAGCCTACATTCAAAGTCATTCACATATGCAAATTCCATGAATATCAGGTGGTTTGTGCAAGAGGGTGGTCTGTGAGAAATTAGGGTTCAGACTGTAATACCCCTACTCACACTGAGTGGCACCATTTTTTTTTTCTATTACTAGACCTTGCTGTGTTCAGCAGAGCTATTCAGTCTGTAAACAAGGCAGAATCTGGCCTTTAATAATTTAGGTTTGGAAACTTTTCCATTGATTTTAGTGGAAGAAGGATTGGAGCCTAACTATGTGGCAAGCTGATTCTGATCTAATTTAAGTAGTGCCTAACGAGTCTAACACTAATTGCCTCCCTTGGTTCCAGACCTGCCAGGGTTCATGGAGGATAGTTCTAAGATTGCAGAGTCCATCTGGAAGGTTGTGGTGAATGAGACATGGAGATTCTCTGCTGAAGCCCTGAATTGAACGTGGAGAGCAATGCTGTGCCTCAGAGTTTTACTTTTATATTACTGATAAGCATTAGCCTTGTTTGTGTTCCATTATTTAATTTCCAGCAGGCTCCAGGTGTTTTAAACATGGATGTGATACATCGTTTGAACCTGAGTTTTCAACAGTGGGGGGTGGGGGGGAATACCCATTTAATTTCTAAGGACTTTAAAAAATATTTTATATGCAAATTCACTCTGACAAACTTTACATAAAACACGCACTTTTTTGTAGTCTTTGGAGTGCACCATACCGAGAAACTTCAAGGAGCCTTTTAATTATAAATTGCCCTATTAATGTAATAAAGGAAGGTGTCTGTTTACCCTTCTGTGTGCACATATAACTTTCATTACTGCTAATGAGAGTTAAGCTCCCACACTGGGGAAATAGACCCTCAAATCTTTTCATAACCACATATCACAAAAAAGGTTGAACTCCCTTTTAAGTAAGGATGGCAAAACGACCATAAAACAGACTTCCCAGTAGCTTGTTATATTTCTCATAGTAGTATTGGTTTAAAGCTACTGCAGTTTGCTTTGGACTTGAAATTGCAGTGTCAGCTGTGCTGGCTTTAAGGCGGAACATTTACATGTTTATCTGGCACGAGGATGGATGCATAGAAGGAACGTTTTAGGTATTTATTATTTATGTTTTAGTCAATGACTAATTAGTAGGTGCTGCTTTTGCAGCTTGAAGATTATTTTATCTTACTAACTAAAGCTGCCTTTATTAAGAAAAGGCCTTCCCCCCCATGCCTCTCATCTCTCTTTCTTCCTTCCTGATTTTGACAGTCATGAAGCTGTAGTTTTAGGAAAGCTTGTAGCCATTATAGCTGGTTGGAAAGTTTCTGTCAAAGCAATGTCCCCGCTTTTCAGCTGGCTGTAGTGGTGAGTTTGTTTTTAAACCAGTGTTGCCAACAGGTTTATATCATAGAAACACAATGTTATTTCTCATTCAGTATTTTTTCTAATACTCGTTTTTATCGATCATCGTGAAGGTCAGACGTGCTGTGAGCTCTGGGGGCTTAGCTACACTGACCAAATAGGGCTAGTGTGGTTAACGCCCTATAGACTGAATGAAAAAATATCATATTTGCTCATGTATTAGGCTATAACTAAAAAGATTTCATTCATTTTCCTAGTCTTTGGATCATTCCAGTTAAATCTGCTATTGAATTCATTAAATCCAGTCTGTCATGTGGGGGGGGGGGGTGTGCGTGTGTGTACATGTGCATGCACACACACAAATAACCTGGTTTATAAATTTGATACCTTTTTAAATATTAGGAAAGAACGTTTTTAAGTGTTTTGTTGGGAAGTTCACTATTAAATTTGTCAGGCCAAAGTTGGCAACGGTCCAGTCTTTCTCTCACAGTTAGAATGGTAGCCACCATTTTTATCATTTAAAATGTAAGGTTCAAATGACTTAGTTTTAGTTCCTGTTTTGCAGTTAAAAAATCAAACTATTGCAGATATACCTATCTACATTTCTGTGCTTTATCTATATAGATTCTATGCTATGTTGTAAACAACTCAAAAGAAATATTTTATACTATTTTATTTTCTAAATGGCAAAAAGAGCCTATAAATATAAATACTATAGCCAGCTAGTAACACCAGTGCTGCTATTAAAATATTAAATGGTAACATGACTAGGTCAAATCCTGCAGTCCTTTCTCAGGAAAAACTTGTATGATTCTGAGTAAGGACTTCAGTATGAAACCCAGCATAAGTAAAAAGCAGCATACGTTTAAAGGTATCAGAGAATGAACTTTTCAGCATCCTTGGAGATGGGCATCAAGTTTGGATCCAGTGGACCATTTCCTACCATAGCTATTAATAGGAAGATACATAACATATATTGGAGAATATGTCTTAATCGTTATGTCTTGTAGTTATGACATTACATTATGGAAAGCAAGACTGTCTCCATTAGGGATCAGAACTTGCCCCAAAACTATTGCTAAGGTAGCACCATGCTTAGTGGCTTGTCCAGCTTGAAAATAGCAGGTACTTAATGTCTACGATGAACCTCTGTCTTTTTAGAAAAGAATAACTCCACAGACCTTGCATCTGGTGAAAAGGAGAATTCAAAGCAGGGGCCCAGAGTTTATATGAAATAAACAAGTCATACATGTTTCCATTTGAGCATACTAGTATTATTTTCAGAACATGCTGGCTAGTGATATTTTATGAACAAGACTGCATTTGAAAGCCAGCTGTGACCAAATGCCTTCTATGGGAAAAGAGTATATTTCCATTTGCACATATTTGCCCTCTATGTGTAATGCTGTACTCATTTAAACTCCATGCCCATGCTGCTAGATAGTCATGTGAAACTTCTAAAATCAACTGGCCTTATTCAGGCAGAAAAGAAATGTGGCAGAACATAGGGTGTCTGCATACATTTTTTTTAAAGGAATTAAATCCAAAGTCAGTGATATGCAAACCTGTTTATATGGTAATATTAAGCCCTGTAGCTAATAGAAATTAGCTGAAATGACAGTTTATTTTGTAGATGTGAACAAAATCTTTCTCTATGTAGTCTGACTGGACATGGAGTAAAGATATTTATATTTTAGGTTTCTGATATTTGAAGTTTTTTAGAATTAAAATTGTGTCTTCATAGTTGTGCTGTGAAGGGCAAAGGGGATGGAGTATATTAACAGTTCTTTCATAGTGGCAAGTAGTTCAACAAGAACTATACATCTGTATCGCTGTTGCTAAACCTAAAAATATAGGAGTGCCAATTAGTATGTTACAGATCGACTTTCCTAGATACAGGCTTTAATGCAGAATGTCTGGCAAATGCGACTCCTTAATGGCATATTAATGGTGAACTTGCAGCACCTTCAAAAGGATAAGCTTATGAGTATTCAACTTCCATCCATCTCTCATAAATCTTGTGGTTGGTACCAAAAAAGTCAAAATCCCTCTTATTCATTATTATAGGAAGCAGGACACTGAGTCAGACAAAGAACTGAGAAAATCCAAAGCTGGTGTAAGGAGGTAATAAAGGATAAAAGAAAGCCTGAGTCCTTAGCCTAAGCTTGAGACAAAACTGTATTTCTTTATTGCAGCAAAGGGGATGGTAGCTTCATTTTCTCACACACCCAGTCTCAGGACCCTGGGGTTGTCAAATCTCAGTTTTGACCTCCCAGCTTTTTATTCTGTTTGGAAAGTATTGACTAACTTCCTGTTGATTTCAGAGGCACCAAAGCTAAATCACGCTCTGTCATTTAGAGGGGGAATAGAGAACTGCCAGCTTGGCTCCCTGACTTCCCTAATGCTCCCTAATTCCCTCTGCTTAGAAGCAACAGCGTGAGTAAATTCTGTCTTTCCCAGGATGCCCAAACTGCAAATAATTGATCAAACTAAGCAGTGGCCTAATGCCCCTGTTTTCTGTTGAGCAAGGAAGTAATGTGCCCATCTTATAAGACCAGAGTCCATAACGCTCTTTGAAAAACTTGGCTGTACGGGAGAAGGGTTGCTTTTGAAAGTCTGCTCAGTGCTAAAGTATATAAAAAAGGACCTTCGGAAGGTGCTGGCAATTGGACTATCTTTTCCCATGCTCAGATATATGGGTGTTCAGCATGTTCAGTAATAGATTAGTGTAGTTTATCAAAAAAAAGGCAACCTATCCGAAAATTGTTTGCAGCGGCTCCTTATTCTTATTTGGCACTGGAAAGCCAACATTGGAAAGAATACTTCTATCTCAGTCATGCTACACAATGATCCCTCCATGGTGGGGGAGAGTAGGTCTCATGCCTGCTTCTAGCCACAAAGGAGCTACACTGCAGTGATGGGGTGGGGGGGCAATGTGTTATTTCCACACTGGGAGGAAGGCTTGTGGGCCATCACAGTGGATGGAGAGAACAATGTAGGAGAAACTCTGCAAAGGGTGTTCTCCCCTTTAGATCACTCTTGCAAGTTTTGTTAAAACATGGCCCGTTTTCTTTGTATAGTAGAGCAGTCACAAACATCTCTTCACTGTAGCATATTCAGAGTAAATAATAATTAGGTTGCATAACAGTCTCTTAGAAGGTGCAGAGTACAAAGGCTATGTGATTAGGGAGTCTTGAATGGTTAATTGCACAATTACACCCTGTTGTAGACATTCCGCACAATAGGCCTGAGTTCCCTCTCACGTCGTTTTCTGCTGGTTCAGCTCCCTTGATGTCAGCAGACTCCTGTTTCAGAACTGGAGCAAATGAGGGGGTCATCAGGCCCAAAGCTATTGGGGCGAAGGTAAAAAGCAGTGATATTGCATGTTATCTGACCCAAGGGCCAGGGTAGCATTTAGGCTGTTTTCAGTTACCTATGGTGGGTTTTTTTCTAGTGATGAATTATGATTCTCTAATTCTGCAGGGTGCCCCCTTTCTTTTGTTCTTTTATGCTAATAGTAGTGTATGGATCACTCTTTGCTGTTTGCTTCTGCCTCAGTTACCTTCTTTTGCCCATGGGTGCTACCACAGCTGCTACCTCACTTTATCTGCAAACACGTTTACCTGCCAACAACAACAACAACAAAGGTACCAGAAATCTCCTTGAGCTGAATGTACAGTCTATGCAAATTCTCTCTGTTTTGTTAAAACTCACAAGTATTACTTGTTACCTTGCCGAATAAACAGCAAGATCCTGTACAGGTGCCTCTGATAACAGAGTAACATTTTTAGGCGCGGTTCATCGCGCTGCAGTTGTATATTGTAATGACTGACTTGTCTTTGGTTCTGTTGTAATTAATACTCTTGAATGAGCAGATAGTAATCTCTCGTGTTCAAGGAGCACCTTCAGTTTGCTGGGAATGTTCTGGAGGAAGATGGCTACTGCGTTTTACTCTATTTGTCATGTTTGTTTTAAGAAGAAGACACAGGCCTAGCAATCAAAAAAGGTATTGTTTCAGATTTTTCCAGTGTGTTACCCCATAAAAAAGCCTTACTTTCATCCTTTCTTTCAGTGTGGCCTTAAACAGTATTAGAAAGTTAGATGCTACGTGTGCGTGCGTCTCTCTCTCTCTGTTTGCTGTAAGTGGAATAAAAGGCACCTTGAAATTTCTGTTACAACTCTGAGCTGTGTACCTGTCAGCTTATGCTTCACAAGTATAATTGAAATTGCTTACAAATGCAGTCTTTAAGGGGAAAAAATGACCTTGCCTTTGGGGAAAAGGAAGGCTTGAGCTCTCTTCTAAGCTGAGCAAGTAATGAGAGTTCTCTTCTGCAACTTACTTCTGGTGAAGACAGTTGACTTAATTACTTACAGGTATGACTTCCCTATGTCATGATTTTCTGTTTGTCTGCAAAGTATTTCAGGATAGATTCTGGCCTTGGTTATGCCAGTCTGGAGTCATTCCTCTTATTCCAATGGGACTTCAGTGGAGTTCCTCCCAGATTTACATTGCTGTAGCAGAGATGAGAATACTCTTTCTGTACTTCACTAGAAGTTAAATAAGAACTTTTGAGATTCAGGCCAGATTTTAAAAGGTATTTAAGCACCAGGTTATTAGGAGCTTAAATGCCTTTAAAAACCTGCCCCTTAGAGCTTGATCCAAAGCCCACTTGAAGTGCATAAAAACTGTCTTCAGTGGACTTCTGATCTGTGCTATGCGCATTTTTCTTTGCTCTTCTTGCATCTTTGGCAATGGGAACTATAGCAATTCAATAGAGCCAATATTCCCGGCAGGCTGGCAGTGCTTTTGAGGAACCTATGTTCTATCTTGTTTCTCTGTCCTGAGGCTGATACAACCCAAAGACAACTGAAAACATAGAAAAAATGGTTTGTGACACAAAAATAGTTTAATTTGAGTTAATGAAATTATCTCTCTAACTTTGTTTTTATGTTTGTGTTGAGTTGATTGGATTTTTGTATTGGTTAACCCACTCCATAATAAGTTATTCCTGTTCCCTCATTTTCAGAGACTGGCAGTAATATAGTTTTAAGAAATAACTATTTTGTTATAGATCATAATATGCATAAAACTGTACAGAAATATTTTGTAAGCTATTGATTAAGGAAAAAAAACATGTATATACAGTAAAGTTTAAAAAAATTGGGAATTCAAATGGCACACACTGAAAGATGTAGATATTTTGCTATTTATTTAAAGGAGTATTTTATGAGGTATTAAAATGTCTTAAATTGACTGGTAATCACAGTTCAAAAGTCAGAATGCTTTTCTTGTAGTAGAATGTGATTTTCAGCAATTATTGCACTACCCATTTTTGCACCCTTTTTGTCTTTCATTTAGCAGAAAAACAATGTGCCTTAGCTGTATTCCTTATCTATGGGAGTTTGGGTTTTTGTCTGAAAAAGCAAATTTTTTTGCAGAACAAGAAATGGATGTATTGAATACTGTATTATACCAAAAACGCTGCGGTTGTATATACATGCTTTCTGTCCTACTGTGTTTTCAGATGCAGAATTTTAAAATTAAAAAAAAAGTCTGTCTTTAGTAATGGCTGCGTGACTGATTCTTACTTTTCATCTCAATCTAATTGATGACTTTTTTTCAAAAAGGAAGATATGAGCTGGTGGCATTTAGCAAAAGAGTAGGAAGCAGGGACCCTGAGTTCTAATCTCACTGCTAAAGATAATTCTCCTGCTGGCAAATAACAGGTTACTCTGTACTCAGTTTCCAAGCCTCACAAACTATGGATAATGCAGCTAAGTTCACAGGTGTGCTTTTGAGCTCACTTCATATTTATAAAGGACTGAAGATGTAAAAAGCTATGACCCACGTACTGGCATGTGGCCCTTACTCAAGTTATAGGGAGTCAGGATCACTCACAAAAGGATTTTCAAAATCCAGTTAAACATAACGTAGGATGTTAATTCCAAACCATCATGAAATCCACCTGGCAACTTCAGTGTTTAGAGAAAGGTGAAAAGGACTCTTCTGAATACAAAACATTATTTTTAGTTCTGTTTCTATGATTTCCACAAAATATGCATGATAGCTCCAGAGACCGAAACTTCCCTGCTTTCACTTTCAGAGAACTCCCAGAACAAGATCTCTTGTGTAAGGGTATTTTTTCTCTCGATTATGCACAGATGTTTGAGGAAGGGAGTGCAGGAAGAAAAAATATTTAGACCCACTGTGCATGCCCTTTCCAAGGTGCACACTCAAATCCAGTGTCTTCCACTAAGCTGGCATCATAATGAGTGTTTTGTATTGTTTCTTGATGCAGTCTCCTGCTACATAGTTACCTGTACAGGGTATCCCTGTAGATCATGCAGCCTTTTGGTGCCATCAGTAACCTGTGTGGCTTTCTCCTATACTAACAAGCAACATAGCAAGTTCTCTCGGCAGTCAGAAGTGCCTTTGATCTTACCTGCTCTGCAGGAATTCCACTTGTTGGCACTTGACTGTGACAATGCCTGTTTTTAAAAATAGGAGGAAATACAGTCCTGGCACAGAAAACAGACTTGCTACAAAAAAGATCATCCTTGCAGCTTTATTTAGACTTTCTCCAAACATATCATTGTCCTCCTCTTAGAACGAGGACCTTGATCAACCAGGTCCTTAAGTACTTTGCTTAATTGCACCCAACAGCAAGAGTGAACAACATTTGAGGAGATGTACAAAGCCCGTTGTTATTGAATGATCCATCTGAGCTGTTTACAAAGCCATGCCAACAGAGAGCTATGTTTACAGCTATGCATATGCTGGACTTCTGGTAGAGATCTTATCATTAAAATTTGCATCTACCATGCCTAATCTGTCTTAATCCAAATGCATATTTAAATAGAACAGAACCTGGCTAATTCTTACTAATGACTAGGGGACTCATTGCAAATCATTAAATTTTGTCAAGCAGAGTTTACAAGAAGCAAACAAGTACAAAAGAAAAAAGGGTATTTTGTTCTTCTCTTTTGTCAATGGTAGCTTAATTTTAATGCTCTCTGTGTGACACTTCATCTATTAATCAAGTACCATAGCATGTTTTCTAAAAAAAAATGAATTGTTAGTAATCTCAAGCCTCCATACCATGAGGTGTTCCTACTCTTTGGTGGGAAGACTTCATGTATGCAAATTAGATTTGTACAGCACTACTGTATTAAGAACACAGTAGCAATTTTTCAGTCATTCTGCAGGAGACAGAATTCTGGGCCGTGGTACAGAATCATAACCAGCTTTTCAAGGCCTTCTACTGCCTCCATGGGAGGCTTTTGGGAACAAGCCCAAACTGACTTCAGTGACCCTGACACATGGCTGTCAGAAGAGATGGAACTGAGCTATAAAATCTGGACTCAGATTTCAATTGTCTCAAAGTTCAGGAGTGTTTGAATCTGGAGGTCAGGGTCAGCTTGGATAGATCAGACTTCAAATACCAATCCACATTGCCATCAGTATCCAAACAGATGTACACCATGTTCTGCATAGTTAAAGTCAAACAGGGTGGTTCTACTTGTGGTCCCTAACTTGGTTCAGGACCAGGGTAGGAATTTCCTCAGCTGTGGAACTTGGATCCTAATTTTGTTTACAGCCGGCATTACTATGACTCAGGAAGAGAGAGGTTCCTTTTTCCCTCTTCTTGGCTTATCGAATAAAGCATGTCTGGTCTAAATGTAAATTTTAGTTGTGCCCCAATGACCATGTGATCTTGGGGAAGCATTTGGAATCAGCACAGTTCATATGAAATTGGAAAGAGAAATACCTGCAAAGGCCTTGAGAATGATCTGACAGGGTGGTCCGTGTTGCACATTTACTCAGTTTATTGGGATCAAATGTTAAGATATTTGAAATTCAG
>NW_005842722.1:181836-186082 GCF_000455745.1 Alligator sinensis
AGGACACAGTTACAGGACTCAATTTCCTAAAAGTTTGTGCTCACCTGGTAAAAAAAATTATGAGTAACTTTGGTTCCCCTAGGATCTTAAGCCTCTGAAGCAGGCATTTGGGCCTAATGTTTCAGCAACCCCCCAGATTGTACTACTCCCATATGCAGCAAAGGAATATGTGGCCTATCTATGTAATTGTGGCCTTCTCAGCCTTGTGTTTAATAGCATGATATAAATAGGTAGGACTGAGTTAAAAGCATGGAGGATCAATATGGCAGTTATCATCAAGATGTTCAAGATATAACAGGCCATTTGTTTGCTTCCACATGATTACATTGGCCTGGGCACATTACAGAAACCATTGCAAAAAGTTCAGTTCTGCCGTTACAGAAAATGTCAGCCGTAGGACTTTGTAAAGAACCATAGAACTTTTCTGGGGGATCAGTAACGCTGGGTGCTTCAGTAAGAGTGTCATAGTATGACCAAAGCAGTAGAAATGAGGATTGTTGATTCATCCATACAGTGGAGAACAAAGAGAAACAAGGACTCCATGCTGAAGCTTGGGAAACTGAGTCACAGCAAGGAAAAGTAATGTATTCAAGGTCATACACTAGTCAAGGGATAGAACTTTAATCTACTGTTTCTGAGTCTAATACCTTAAACTGTGTCAACTCTGCCTCCTGTGATTCAGGAAAGTAAGATTCGATTCCTGACCTTTGCTTTGACTGCCTGTTCATCTTGCCCTGTAAGAATAAGAGCTTCTCCTCACATTTGTTTCAAGGTCAGGACTAATTTGATCTCTAAAACTGTTCATTTCCTCTGACTTTAGATGTGTGTCTCACTACAACTGAAAGAGCCAGATGGAGGTTCTCATCTCCCAACTTGTATTTGTCTTTCCTTAGAAATAATATATGATGACAGCAGAGTGTCAGCACCTGAAATGGCTGACAACCAATGGCTGCCTGAAAGAAATCAAACTATCTACATAATAGCAAAAAGTAAAAGCAAAACATTTGGTACCGTACACAGATTTCCATGATAAAGTTATGCAGTGATCTGTGATTTATCCTAGAGCAGGTAATATAATGCATGGGGGGTGTGGAGCGTAGCCGACATCTCCCCCTCAGACATTTTGTGGAAGGAAGCTAGGGTTATTATAGGACAAGAATACAGTCTCCCAGGTCACACATCATCTGAAAGGGGCCAGGGATAAGCCATTGCCATTATTTTCCTTATCCCTTCCACACACCACACTTTGCACTAATCAGAGCAGTTAGGAGGTACCATTCAAAGAGGCAGACCCTGTTCTTTCCCTCTGCAGAGCTCTGTCAGGGATTGTTGCTACTAAAGCAATGTGTCATTTGCACAGTTTTACCCAGTCTTTGTAACGGGTAATTCTCATTATGGCATCAACTTTCCTTGAGCAGTTTAATGTTCAGGATTCTCAAAATTCAACTGCCACAACTCCATGGGGGAGAAATTCTCATTGCAAGCAATAATCCTATTAGTTTTTATGCACTACTGAATAGCAAACCAATCCTGCAAACCTATATTCATGAGTAATCTTTATTCACCTGAACAGTTCCATTAAAGTCAACGGCATGATTTGAGAGAGTAAGAATTACTTGCATAAGTAAAGTTTGCTCTGCCAGGACCTATGATTGTGCAAATTTAATAATAAAAGCAGCAATCCCAACTATTTTAACGCACATGGGAAATGATTAATTAACAAGGAATAAAGTGACTCTTACAGCCCTGCACACAGCAACACAGGGCTATTCAATACCCTGCAAAATTGATTTCTCAGGCCTTGCTTGGCCTGACACAATATCCTTAAAGCAGTTTCAAAGCAAGTCACCAGTCTGAATAGTAATAGTTACCATAGTATAACTATGTTTCCTGGGACTGAAGCGCATGGCAGTACTTAAGAAGATAGATTGGCTAGGACCACACAGACCCAGCCTATTAAAATAGTTTTCCCAAGGCTGTAATTATATTCAACAATTCCAAATCCACAAGCTTTGCAGAAAGATAATGCCTCCAAAAACTAGCTTTATCACTGCAAAGGAATTATGCCCCTCTTCAATTTTTTTCCCCTTAATTAAAGCCATTTTATTGACGTACTGTATTTACAATGTCTGGTTCATATTTTTTTGGCAAATACTGGGTTATAATATGCAAACCCATACTTTTGCAAAGAAAAATCACTTTCCTTTGTGATATGTTCAGTCTGTAGGTTGGGCTTTCATTTTGTTTTACTTCAAAGGAAGTCTGAATGAACGTACCTCCACTACAATGCTTCTATAAGCGACTCCACTCAATGAAGCAATTAGATGTCCATCAGAAGAACGTAGCTTTATGATTCTGCAAATGCCTGATTACATAAGTACTGCTTATTCAAATAATTCCACTGAAGTCAGTAGACGTGGGCATCATACTGAGATTGCAACATGAAGTGTCATTAATTTTCACATACAAGGAAGAGCAGAAACAAGTCAGGAACCCTATATAATTATTAAGAAAAAGGGTTGAAGAAGATCCCATTAAGAAATATGATTTTTTTTGTTTGTTTACTAAGTTCCAACAGCAACAAATCACAGCAAATAAATATTATTCCATAAAATCCACCCCTAAGAGCAAGGAAACAAAAATCCTGTACAAGATCTGGACCTGGGCTGAGATCTTAATCTCATGCACACCAAGACCTAGCTGAGCTGGTGGACTGCTTCTAGACCGACTGACATCTTCCAAAATGGAGCAAGTTGCCTTGGCTGGTGACAGCTATATAGTCCCTTAGCTCCACCCCTTTTTTGTCTTAGCCAATCAGTCCCCTTGGCCTCCATAAAGCTTCAGAGGGGAGCAGGCCAGCCCACACCCTAGCACTACTTCCTTAATAACAGTAGGTGGTGCTACATTAAGTTATAAATAGCAGCTCTCTCAATTTTTCCATATCTTTCAGAACAAGCTCCAACAGTCTGTAACAGCTAGCTGCAGAGACACCTGTAACTTGTCCCAGGGCTACTGGTTTAAGGTAAGTACAGTTGGAGTAAGGCAAGGAGAAGCCATCTTCTCTGGAGACATTATGTATAACTCACTAACTGACCGTACTGAATTATCCCTGTCATTGGATCCACCCTTGGGTTTCTATATTCTCTGCAAGGGCTTCCTCCCTGGGAAAACATGGCCCAAGCCATTGCTCTTCAATAGAAGCAACTTTTAGGCTCAACCCCAGAAGGTGCCAAGGGATGAAAGCTCTTGTGTTCAGTGATCATTCAGAGCAGCAGACTTTTGTTAAGCTTCTTCACTTTGGGTTCCTGAACAGCATGGCTTAATGGCCATAATGGGGGTTCTCCATGCTTCCCAGGGGATGCTCAAAACTGCCTGGGAGCTTGAGGGCAAAGGATTGCAGGATGTGTCATCTTTGTGCACCTGATCTGAGGCAAACCAAATTGTATTTGCATATTGGTTATGTTTATTGTTGAGGGCCAGGGGTTCCCCCCAAAAGCAGTTCTGGAAATGTTCTTCTGGTAACATTTGAACTGTTTTCTTTCACTGTCCATTAATGGATGAGATTGTGTTCCTACATCAGCATTTTTGTGATGTTGTGTGGCTATTTATAATAGTGTATACTCTGGCAGGGGAGGGAGGCAAAGTCCAGCCCATGGGCTGGATCTGGCCCACAGCGGACTCCATTTCCCAGCAGCCCCTTTCCCGTGGGCAGGAGCATGCAGTCAGTGGATCACAGCTCTGCCACAAAATCCCAACCCTGGCCCTGGAGCAGCTCCTTGCCCAGCCATGCGCTCTGCCAGCACTGCTTGGGCTGATCCTCCTGGAAACCTTGGCCCCGCCGCTCCTGGGGTCTCCTTGGGAACTGGCTGCAGTGATGTGGGAAGGGGCTCTTGGGAAATGGAGTCCAGCTGCCAGCCGGCTTCACTATTTTGCCCACCCCTAGTATACTCCCTGTCCACTCAAGGATTGAGGTATGGCATTGGAGCCTGAAAAGCAATCCTGTTTGATTCATTACAGCATTGGCTCTATTTCAAAGCACTCTTGCAGCTAGTCCATCATGTCACAGGAATGGTAGTTTAGCAGCTAGTTTGGAAGGCCATGTTCTGCCACTGATGCATGGTGAGATTATGGAGAAGTCACTTAATCTGTTCATGCCTCATTTTACTCATTAGTAAAATGGTTGCTTAAATACCCAACCAGGAGAGTGTGGGGTAAGGGGTGATAAGCTTTGTTACTATTGGTTCAG
>NW_005842722.1:186113-213240 GCF_000455745.1 Alligator sinensis
TCTGAAGAAAGGTTCTATGGATATGCAAAATATCATACTGAATTTATTCACTACCTTGAAAATTGTTTCAGAAATTCCCCTTTAACAAACCCTATGTTTAAAACACACTTCCTCTCTAAACTTCTTTGTTGGGATTTCCAGTGCAGTCTCTGGATTTTAGACACATCTTGGTTTTGGACACTTATCAATTTTATTATAATCTATATGTTGTGTATCTAAATCCCTAAATCCCCTAGACAGCTTTGAGAAACAAAACTGCTTATAATTATGAATAAAGAAAATAAATACATTTTCAGCTCATTTCTCCACAGTTCTTGGGATTCTCAAAACTCAAGGCTTTGGATCCATATAGTCCTATTCAGATCCTATTTAAGTTTCCATTGCAATGATTTAATCTAGTACTAGAAACATAGCAGCTATGCAGCAGCATGTTCCTGAGGCATTTTACTATTACAGAAAGCACACACTTCAAGTATGGGGACTAACAATATTACTCCTATATATAAATGAATTAAGTAATTTACTGTTATTAGTCTGATACCATAATTGTTTTTCCCCCCAAATAAAACTTGCATAATATAAAAAGATTTGACTTAAAATTCAAAGTACATTTTAATGTGATCTCATTTACAAAAGCATATCACCCTGTTACATATGGCAAGGAAATGAAATCATTCTTACAACAGATTAGTATTCAAGATTACATATTTCGCTTTCAAACGTATTCTGCCTATATATGTTTTTAATCCCCCACTAAATTTAAATTCAGGTTTTTTTACATTGAGAGCAACCTACCTCCTATCTTGTCACTCCTGATTTTTCATTACTGCTCACTGATGATCTGCACTCATTAGCATACACGGACAGTGGTCGTGTTCTTCAAGGGAGAGAATCTGACTTGTTTCTTGTTGCCTCTAGGAACAGTTTAAAATTAGATTGTGTTAGGGAGGCAGACTTCAGACAGATGCACCCACAAAGTCCACAGTTACGCCTACATGCAGGGCACTGGACTAGATTAATTTATTAGAATAAGTGGTAGGTCTAGTTGGCAACTAATATCAAGTGCAGTGCTCCCGGGACCAGTTTTGTCCAATATCTTCATTAACGATCTGGAAAACGGCATAGAGCGCACCCTCAACAAGTTTGTGGATGGTGCCAAGCTGGGAGGAGTAGTAGATACGTTGGAGGGTAGAGCTAGGATTCAGGGTGACCTAGACAAATTGGAGGATTGGGCCAGAAGAAATCTCATGAGGTTCAATACGGACAAGTGCAAAGTCCTGCACTTAGGACAGAATGATCCCATGCACCAGTACAGGCTGGGGGTTGACTGGCTGGGCAGCATCTCTGCAGAAGGAGACATAGGGGTTACAGTGGACAGTAAGATTGATGAGAGTCAGCAGTGTGCCCTTGTTGCCAAGAAGGCTAACAGCATACTGGGCTGCATTAGTAGGAGCATTGCCAGCAGATCGAGGGAAATAATTATTCTGCTTTATTCTGCACTGGTTAGGCCACATCTGGAGTACTGTGTCCAGTTTGGGGCCTCCCACTATACAAGTTGGAGAGAATCCAGCAGAGGGCAATGAAAATGGTTCAGGGGCTGGGGCACATGACTTCTGAGGAAAGGTGAGAGAACTGGGTTTATTTAGTCTGCAGAAGAGAAGACTGAGAGGAGATTTGATAGCAGCCTTTAACTATGTGAACTGGGGCTCCGAAGAGGATGGAGCTGGACTGTTCTCAGTGGTGACAGATGACAGAACAAGGAGCAATGGTCTCAAGTTGCAGGAAAGGGAAGTTTAGGTTGGATATTAGGAAAAACTTTCTCCCTAGGAGGATAGTAAAACACTGGAACAGGTTACCTAGAGAGGAGGTGGAATCTCCATTCTTGGAGGTTTTTAAGGCCTGGCTTGACAAAGCACTGGCTAAGATGATCTCGTTGGGGATGGTGCTGCTTTGAGCAGGGCAGTTGGACTAGATGACTCCTGAGGTCCCTTCCAACCCTAATTTTCTATGTTTTTAAAAAGACACTTGGTGTTGACAATAAAGGAAAACTCTGGAGATGGTACAAAAACAGCTATGATTCAGTTCTGCACTTCAGGGACTTCCCTGTGTCAGTCCTCCTTCCTTCTCATGTCCCTGTGACAAGGTATTTAACAAAATTCACAGATTTGTTGGAATATGATAGGGTCACACCGTGACCCAAGGTCACATGTCCTTCTGCTATGCCCTGAAACTTGCTACTTGTGGGCTATTGACTGTACACCTTAGAATCCGCACCTCACCAGTCCCTGCCCTGCATTACTGAGGCAAGGCAGCTCCCTGGCTGCAGACCACGATGGGGATTAGTGACTCAGCGTGCTGCTCATATCAGCTTTGAACTCTCGGGCAAGCGAATCTGTCTAGACTTAACTGAGCAGAGTGCCAAAAATTTCTTACCATTCATCAGCTCTCAGATCCACAATAAGAAACATGTCCCAGTACTCTCAATAAAGGTCCTCACACCCTCAAATTTAAAAATATCTGGTTCTGAATCCTCTGAGCTCACTGCTCCACCTGATCTCTTACTTTGTGTGTGTTGTTATGGAAAATCAGGTTTTTGGCTTTGTTTGGAGATAACTTTGGGACAACAAAGAATCTAGCCTGTACAGATAAGAGAAGAATGCATGTGGGGTGATGCAGATAAATAATCTAAACAGGAAGTCATACCGGGATATCGCCAGTCTGCTTTTTACACTAATACTGTAGTTAGAAAGGAAGTTGATGTTTGGTGTGGTAAGTATAAAAATAGTAGCATGCCAATGAAAAAGTGGACTACAATATGCACCATCCAGTGAGATAGATGGGTCTCATTACACGAGAAGTTTGCCTTGGCAATGTCATTGTTCCCTCAAAGGCCAGATAATTCCATGCTGGCATGTGAGTTTGAGTGTAAGTCAGTGTAGGTTGTTCGCTCTTTTTGTACATTGGACATGTCTACACATGCTATTAATGCGCCTGAATAAACTCCAGTGCAGTTCACGCTGGAGTGAGTGGCTTCCCAGGTGCAGCTGGGGTGGAGCAGCCCCAGCTGGCAGGGGCCTGGAGACTCAGCCTGCCAATCCAGGGCTGCTCCCCCTTGGCTCAATGTGCTTGTGGAGGGGTTGGCTGGGGCACGAGGGTGTAAGGCTGCACAAGGGTGCAGTGTAGGGCTAGCTGGCAGGATAAGTACTATCCTGTAGCACCCTTGTGCCCCAGCCAGCCCTGGTCGCAGTCTACACGTGTGTTTGAGCACATGTAATTACTCTGCTGAAGGATAGTACTTGTCCTGGACAGTATTATCCTACAGCAGAGTTAATTATTTTACTGCACCCTAATAGGAGTGCACATGTAGACTGTGACACTTTACTACACAGCTAATTAGTCAACTCTGCAGTAAAGAGCACTGGTAGATGGACCCATTGTGACTAATAAGTCTGCTAAGGCTCATCTGTCCTTGAACGTGCCCTGGAATCACTCAATTTCTCTCGTTTCATTTGTCTTCTGTGGCTGTGTTTTTAAAGCGGAGTTCTCTTTTGTGAGGCGCAGTATTGTGACACACACTTTGGGCACATCTACATGTGCCACTGTGGCGCCATTGTTACTGCGCCGCCCTTTAGTACTCCATTTGGAAGTACTGAAAATGGCGCAGTAACAGCCAGTACAGATGCCATGTGTCCCCTGCCCACCCAGCGCACAGAAGGCACATAGTCTCGCGCAGCTCTCAAGGCAGTGACACACAGAGCCGCGGTGCGCAGCGGCAGCCTGCCTCTGTCCTGCATACAAATCCGGGGGGCACATGCCCCCCAGGCCTCCCCCAGGGTGCTTGCACCAGTGGGAGCCCCCCCCCAACCTCCGGTGCCCCTGGATGAGCCAACCAGCCGGGCCGTGGCTCCATCCCACAACATGTCCCAGGGCCCCAGTCACCCAAGCCCCGCCCCACCCACTCCCCCACTCACTGTGGGGGCCTAGATCTGCCCCTCTACCCCTCTCCCTCCACCCTTTTCCTAACACATTTACCTGCTGGGCAGTGTGTATCTGTGTGTGTCTGCATGTCTGCTCCTCACCCCCAAGCCACAGCCTCTGCAGCCCTGCTGCTGCCCCTCGCTCCTGACCCATAGTACCCACATCCTGCCAGGGTAGGCAGGAACCCCCCCTTCCCTGGCTCCAAACCCCCCACACACACCCACAGCCCCCTACACCTTCACAACCCTTTCCCCATGCACGCAACCCCCATGCACCTGCCAACCATACAAAGTACTTGCATAATTTTGCATAACTTTGAGTTTTCCTGCGCATAATATTGAGTTTTTAACTGTGCAATTAAAATCACGATTAATTGTGACTCATTTTTTTAATTGCTCACCTAATCGTGATCAAATTCTTTAATCGTTTGACAGCCCTACTGCGATAAATGCATTGCGTGAGCACATTTAAGTAGATGCATATAATGTGGATAGGCAAAAGCAGCACAGCAGAAGTATCTTTTAAGTTTAAGTTTTACTCAGCCCCCCCACGAATAATATTTTCTCCCTCAGCCTATGGTTGCATGTAGATGCACCCTTTGAGTAGAGAACTGAAATATTGTCACAAAAGACCAGGGACTGGAACTGATGCAGTGCCATTAACACCAAGGGAGACGTGCTGATTTATGCCTGGTGAGGAGCTGACCCTAAATATCCAAAGATACTTAAACTTGATAGATAATTTTGAATCTTTGTTGAACAGCCCTGGTTTGTAAGTGCCAGGGTCTGAGAGAGGTGCTGGGACCTCTCACAGCAAGGAGGTAGCAAGAACACTGTGAAGTATATTTTGCAGTGTCTGTCACCAGCCAGAGTTATTGACTCCTCGCCCCCATGCAAATATAAAAGGAGCTTGGAAATTAGACCAAAATCATGAGAAAAGAAAACCGAAGGGGGAAAAAACCTAATTAAAAACTGTGAACAAGAAAAAGAGAGAATGTCTGGCAGGATTTCCAGGTATCTGAGAAAAGGCAAAATATCAGGGGATTGTATTCATTTAATCATGCTTCCCTGCCACCTGTCTGTTGAAATGGTTTTACTCTTCATAAAGAATGCAAGACATGGCCTTGCAAATGCTACTTGGGATCCAATTCAGTTTTTCAGCTCAGCAGCTAAATTTCCTCCTTGTTGGCCCCTGATTGCTAACTGGTTCTTTTTCATCTCCTCACTTTTCTTTTACAGAGGCAACATCTTCACCCATCACCAACTAACATTAATCAAGCCAGTTTCAATATAATACATCGGGATTGGGCAATTCACATAGCAAAACAGATCAACAAAAAATATAATGTTTTCATTCCTTCGTGCCACTTCACACTGTTACTTAATAACTGTATAGAAAAATGTTTCCTACTAAAAAGATCTCTTCATTATCATTTATAGCACCAAGGTACAACACAATATTTTTCTGGTTGTGATTTCAAGATCCCGACCTTTCCGGGCCAGAGCCTCAACTGATGTCAAGCAGGATGGCTGAACTAATGTGAACAGA
Organism: Alligator sinensis; assembly: GCF_000455745.1. Lineage (NCBI taxonomy): Eukaryota > Metazoa > Chordata > Crocodylia > Alligatoridae > Alligator > Alligator sinensis. The sequence goes on from NW_005842722.1 coordinate 191,640, forward strand.
ATGGTGCTGATTTACATCAGCTCAATGAAGGGGTGCTGTTATCCAGCCTTAGTCTGAAAGCAAACGTGCTCTCGTTTCTTTCATTGGCCTTGAAGATGTTATAAAACAAACCAAAAAATCTACCAAGCTAAGTACACAGTCAAAAAAATGCCCATGGCTGAATTGATTCAGTCTTTGCAGGTTAGTCTAAACTGCATGGATTGATTGAACCGATAAGCTAGGGTTACCATATTTCCAGTTCCAAAAAAGAGGACATCTGTTGTGTGGAGGGGGCAGTGATATGCCAGTGTCCTGGCCCTGCCCATTCTGTTGCCCCTCACTCCCAAGCCACAGCCCCCCCACCCCCCACAGCCCTGCTGCTGCCCCTCACGCCCGACCCACAAATCCCAGTCCTTCCAGTGCCCCTCACTCCCAAAGTGCAGTACCCTGCCGCCCTGGGCCATGCTGGTGCCCCTCACTCCCAACCTGCAGCCCCCCCATCCCTGCTGGTGCCCCTCCTGACCTGCACCACGTGGCAATGCCAGTGCCCTGCCCTTCTGATGTACTCTCCCCAACCTCCCTGGTGCCCCTCACTCCCAAGCCATAGTCCCCTCAGTCCCCGCAGTGCTCCTCACTTCCAACCCGCAGCCCCTTGCTCCCCCCAGCCCCATCCCTGTGATCATAGGCACTGGCCCCAGTGCTGCTGGGCCAGCCACACAGCTCCCTCTGCCCCTCAAGGGTTCCCACCCCCTTCCCAGCTGGAGAGGCAGGCACCTCCCCTGCCCTGCTGCAGCTTCAGACTCACCCCTGCACCATAAATATGCCTACACACACACGTGTGCATACAGACACACGCACACTGGCAGTCCCCAAGCCCCTGCCTTCCAACCCCCACCCCTCACAGACTTACCATATACAGCTGCCAGGCTGTTCCTACCCCCTGCCTGGCTACACGCTGACCACATGTGTGTGCGCCCTGCCTCCAGCCCCAAGTAGCCCCTTGCTAGGGCAAGCCAGGAAGTGCTGGAAAAAGCTTTGAAGTTGAGCAGAGCAAAATCCTGAACATTTGATCATATTTAAAATAAACACCTGGACTGAGATTGGAGGATCTAAAAGGAGGCCATGTCCGGGAAAACCTGGACATATGGTAACCCTACGATAAGCAAGTGAACAGACATTCGCTTTTGATTCTGGAAATACAGCCACATGCCTGCCGTGGCCCAGGCCCAAAACCAGGGGAGTGGGGGCACTAGAGCACACCTTCCTGCTCTGCTGGAGCAGACAGCTTGGGCCAAGGCTAGCCCACCCACCCTGTGAAGGGAGAGATGCAAGACATCCTGGGATGTTGGGGGCTTTGAATGAACTTGAACCTGAAGGAGATCTGGGACAGAAGTTCAAGAAACCCATTTAAACTAAATCAGTTAAGTCTGATACTACATCCATCCAGGTTTATCTTAAACTGGTTTTGGCCATTTTGAAAGTGGTTTAAGTGCACTTAACTTCTGGACTAGGGACAGAAATTACACATAAACCAGTATAAGTGGTTCAAATCTGTAACACAACAGAAGTTCAGCCCAAGGCTGTCTGTACTTTTGAATGTCTGTACTTATCCTGGTGTTCTTTTTTCTTTCTGAGAAATTTCCTAATAACTCACTTAGAAGTTTTTTTTTAAGGGCTTTCCTTCTTTCTGGCTTTTCCTTGTTTCTTTGAGAGAACACTTCAAGCTGCCTTTGCCAATATTTGAAGCATGTGCTCTTGTCAGACTCTCTTTACATCTGTCGCTCCTTTGGATGCTCTTTTAAAAAAACCAAAAACCATTTATGTTGTGGGGTTGTTCTGAAAGTATACACCGTGGTTGAGTTGGCAGTTTGGTGACCCACAGTCAAATGCTGTGCTGTGCTGTGCTTCAAGGTCCCTCACTGCCAAATAGACCCAAGGCCCCCCCAGCTCCATAAGCCAGATCCAGTGGATCCACAAGCTGCATCCATCTACATGTTGCCAACTGTAGATGGCATTAAATTGCATGAAATAGCTCTGTCATGCAAAAAAGTATCTTAGTTTGGGCTTAAACAATCTCATGCCATTGCGCAAGCTCATGCCACTGCCTCAGCATTGTACTGCTAACCCTAGGTTGCCAACTCCTGACTTAGACAGCTCTGTCTAAAGTATAGCACCCCCACAGGACTGCCCTATGGGTCACAGTGCTGTGTGTTGTGACCCCAATTCCAGTATGCACTGTTCTACCCTCTTATACCAGGACCTCGAAAAGGAGCCTCGGAAGGCAGCCTTTGGGTTGTCCTGCACATACCTGTGTTGGAGATCTCATTTTGGTAGACTTTCTGAGCTATTTGCAACAGAAGATTTGCTCTTTTATTTTTCCACAGTCAAGAAACAATTGAAAGGTAACAACCGGCATTTTCTGAGGGATGCCTTAAGGCTACAAAAGGTTGAGAACCACTGATCTAGCATGTCCCTGTTAAAATCAAGACACTGCCTGTATTATCCATGTTCTAGCTCATTAGTGCGAAATGGTGGCACTGATGCTGTTTTGCTCTTATTCAAGTGTTAATATTGTATTGTCAGGTGAGGCGGGAGTAGAGTGGAAACTGATATCACTATATTATATGTGTGTGTGTGTGTGTGTGTGTATATATATATATATATATATAATGGTCACTGTGCATTTTCCATATCAGTGTATTTGAACCAGTTCCTCTGGATTCCTAAGATCTGTCAAGAATTAATAAAGCATTTGAGTAAGTATTCCCTAATACTTGATTGAGAATTAACAAACCATTTGAATGAGTATTTTGCTGCTATGGGAAAAGGCCATCTCATGGGCATGCTTTATTATTCTAGAAAGTAAAGGTGTGATGAATCCATGCTTGAAAGTAGAGTGGAAGACTTAAGGCTCTTTGTTTCAGCTTACAAACTGCAATTTGTTGCTAAGAGACTATATAAAGTGATGCCATTAAAATACATCAGAATCCACATGTGGTTATATAATACCAAGTCCTTTTATAGAAATGCAAATTAGGCATGTGCTAAATATGCCTGCAGTATGTGTTGGATGTGATAAGGGGATTTCTGTTGCAACCAAAAGTAGCCTGGTCTCCCAGAGGGGGTAGGAAATGGAGACACTGAATTGATTTAGTTCTTCTCCCCGTTCCATTTCCAAATTATTTTAATAATAATTTACAAGCAATTCAATTGCTGCTTCACAACTGGTTCTTACACCATTAGTACCAGAACAAATTTAAATTACTGATATTATTGTGTTATTTATAAACACACTTTTTCTGATATTTTAGAAAGAATGTAGTGACATGACAGATGCTTTGTTTTTTTCACTATCACGTTGTCAAAGCACTGTTGTTTGATAGACTTACTGCTACTTATTCCTAAAAAGATCATGCTGTGTGATAAAGTCTCCGTCTTCTGGATGCCATTTGCACTAATTTAAACAGAGGTTTGCTAGTGAAGCAATTGCATTAAATACCTCTACCATACAAAATGTTTTAGTTTGGGATCAAACAAGCTCATGCCATTGTAACTTTTGTACTTCCTCAGCATCATACAGCTAACCCAAACCTGCCTTTGGTTTGTACTCTTTGAGGACCGTTTACCTGATGTAAATGTGTGCATAAGTCAGTGGACCTATAGTAATTCATACCAGTTGCGGATCTGGCCCAAACAATTCCACAGGTCCAGCCAACAGGACCTGAGGACCTCCTAGGGAAGCAATTTTTCAGGACCTTTCAAAATAGGAAGAATATATGTCAAATCCAAATCTATGTTTCTAATGATAGATTAGGTCTGGGTCTACAGCAAAACCCATACTTATACTTTAACAGGTAACTGTGGTCTTGTCCAAAGTGTTCTGACAAACTCTTCTTGGCCACACGTAACAGTGCATGTCACACCCATCTATAAGTGATACACTGCTGGAGGGAAAGGTGAATCTTTTTAGCTGTTGAAGTTAGACCCTATGAAGAAGGACAAAGAAAACTACCATATTTTGTTCATGCCTTTCCTTTCTTTCTTATCTTGAGTTCCTTTGTCAGTATTAATTGTGAACAGGCAGTGAGCAGGACTGAAGGGTTGGCATATGGCCAACAGAGGGCACTAAAACAAGTAACAACAAAATCTCCAGGAAGGACTAGAAATAGAGTGAAATGTAAGATGCTTAAGGGAAAATGAGAATTGTGAATTGCTCAGGTGGATTCTAACAGTGCAATGGAGTGTGAGAGCCACAGGTTTTTCTCTTGCTAATTTCTATGCATGTGGCTTCGGTATCACTGACTCTTGAAATGGTATGCACAAATAAAAGCAAAGCCAGTGAAACCTAGACACCCCCAGCCCAGTCTTATATATATATATATAAAATTGCCTCCCTAGGAGGTGCTCAGGTCCTATAAGATGCTGAGGAAGTACAGAAGTTACAATGGTATGAGCTTGTTTCATCCCAAACTAAGACACTTCTTTGCATGGTAGAGGTATTTAATGCAATTGCCTAACTAACAAATCTCTGTTTAAATTAGTGCAAATTATTTACTTATAACCGGAGTACTATATATATATATAGTACTATATATATATAGTACTACACATCCAGATAGTGCCATTGACTTTAATGGGAGGCTTATTTGAGTACAGGGCATAATGCAAATTAAGCCACAGATCTGTAGCCAAATAAATCTACAGAGCTTCGTGTCCCCATACCACAAGAAAACATGAGATGAAGCCCAGTAACTGTATACACCATTAGGAAAGAATGGCAGAACTAGTCAGGTATTTTCTCAGTGTAACCTTTTCATTCACAAAGATGCCGACTGGATGAAACTAAACCTTTTTTTCCTTTTGTGAGAAAGGGTCACTTTTGATAAATTTCATATTTCAAAGAAAAGTTGATGATGAAATTGCAGTTGCTGAAACATCCAGTTTTGCTATTTTTAAACAAAAAAGTTCAGTTTGAAATTGTGTTTGTTTTAAAATTTAATTTTGAGTAAAATATAATAAAACAATGAAGGTTAGAAAGGAAATGTTTTGACTGACCCAAACCAACATTTTTCTTGAGTTCACAAATACATTTGAGATTTGGACTTTTTGCCTTTACTCGGGATGGAGTTTTTCTCCTTGAAAATCCAGCCCCCACCCCACCCTTGGGACAGAAAAAACATTTCCCATCCAGCTCTAACAGAAGGGGCCAGGTTCTGCAGCTTCTCAGTTTCCATTTTCTCCTCATCCAGATAGTGCCATTGACTTTAATGGGAGGCTTATTTGAGTACAGGGCATAATGCAAATTGAGCCACAGATCTGTAGCCAAATAAATCTACAGAGATTTGTGTCCCCCCCGAGACCACTCCATTGGTCTAGGCTCTGCATTGTAGATTGTAGTGAAGGCAGAGGTAGGACTAATACAACATTGGGATACATTTCCTCTTTGGAGTCCCAGGAGTAGCTACAGTGAAAATCATTTGTAGTCTAATTCCACAGCAAAGGGGCTGTATCTTTGTCTGGTCTAGTCCTAAGGCCATCAGCCATTTTAGTATGATAAGTACAAGTCTAGCACTCATGCCAAATATGCCACTGGTGTCATGCTGCCTTATCAAAGGAGCCTTAGGTCAAGTAGAAAATGTCCCCCATGTTCCTGAACTGCAGAAAATTCCTCAAGTTATATTTCTGATCATCTTTGAATTAGAAACATTCACATATTACACTATTGCAGAGGTTATAGAAAGCACATAGTAGCAGAAGATTGTGACTGTATCGAATTAAAGGAAAGAAAATCCCATTTCCTTGCTGATTCACTGACCCAAGTGAACTGTAGTTTCTTGTTTTAATGTGTAACTTCAAAAAATACCAGTTAGTTTCATAATTCAAAAACTTTTTCTGAGACATTTTCTAATTGGTAGTTTAGGCAGATATATTGTATGTAAGTTAAGTAATGTCTAGAAACATTGAGCCAAACCAAATATTATGTGCTCTCACTTTCAACTATAAATTGGACATTATCAGAAAGAGAGGATAATGTGTTGAGGAATATTTTGCAATGGAGAAAGCTTACTTTACCAGGCCAGGATTTTCAAAAGGAAGTGCTGAAAGTTAAGATTTCTAAAAAAAAAAGCTGAACATTCGTCTCCATGCCTTTTTTGCTTTGCTAGGGGCTTCTGCATTTTCAGTACTTTTGAGAAATCAAGCCAATGGTTTTAGATGCCAAAATGAATTTAACTTTGGTTGCCTCCTTTTAGGAGTCCTGGTCCTTGAGTCCTTTGACAGAGTCATTTCTCTTTGAGAGTTTCATCAAAAATATCTTAACACTAATGGGTTGCATAAGTGAATTTAGCAATTTGAAAAGCACAGATGCTGATGTATTGAGCCATACAACACACTGCCTGAAATGCTCCCAAGACCTGCTCTTTGCAGCTGGCTGGGAAGAGCCCACACCTAAGGATTCTGACAGATGTCTTTCTCCAGGCCTCTCTTCCAACTGCAGTTTTTCAGAAAGGAGGAAAAAACTATACCTCATCAAGAAATAAGAAATTATTTAATGCTGAGAAAGTGAAGTCTAGGAAACCTAATGCCTTGCACTTGGTAATTATGCTCTTTCCTTTGCTGCTGGCATTATTCACAGGCACATCTGGAGTACAGGCATGCTTCCTTAGAGCAGTAGTGCAAAAACCCTCTGAGGAAGAGGCAGGCAGCAGCAACACTTCATGGAGAGTGAAGTCATCAGTTCAGCAGTGTACCCAGCCTCCACCCCCTTAGCAGTCAAATCCCTGTAGGGAGATCTGAGATGGCCCCTTCCCACCTGAAACAGGAAGGTATGCAGCACTGAAAGCAGCCAGAATTCAAAGTGACAGGTTTAAATAAAATCACTTCTGCTTTCATCTCTTCCTCCCAGGTGCACAATATTGTCCCAATCCCTGATTAATGAGCTGATTTAAATAATTAAAATCCCAGCCTCCTCTCTCCCGGCTGCTGAATCCCAGCCTGAGCTTTATTTAATGTACACCTTTTTAAAATTTATTCTAGGCCAAGACTTCACTCTGTTCCCTGCTTCCCACTTATTTCTGGAGCAGTTTTGCCTGAGTAAGAAATAAAAGCTGAGGACCAAGTTGTTTTGGGGGCAATGCAAAGCTCCAGGAGGGAGTGTGGGATTTGAGGATATATCCAGGCTCCTCCAGGAATGGCAGCTACCACACTGAAAGGCTGGACCACTTTCCCCCTTGGCATGGCTTGTGCCTATTTCACCCCCAAACAGTCAGACTGTCATAAGCATATTGGTGGGCATCTAACTCTTGTGTCTTTGACCATAGCAAGTCCCCAGCTTCAATCTTCAGGGGTCATCATAAGTGTTAACATCCACTCCCTTTCCTCCTCCTTGCAATATCAGACCTCAGAAACAGGTTTCTGCTGCTCTCACTGCTGTGTCTGGCTAATTAAGCCTGAAGTCTGACACTTCGCTGCTAATTTGTATCACAGGTTCAGACATTCCTGATACCAAAAGGTAAGCACAACTTGTTGAGCAGCATGTAGCTGGAATCCACACAGAGTCCTGAATACCAGCACAGCCTCAGAATGGATGTACCAGGAATGACTTAGGAATCAGGAAAGCACTTAGAAGTGCTTAACTTTAAGCACATGCTTAAATATCCCTTCCAAGAGACATAAGTAGGTACTTACTGGGTACGTGCTTACTAGGATTTGGAGCTAGTCATTAGGGCTGTGCCAAGTTTTGGTCCCTGATTCGATTTGGCAGAGATTCGGCTCAAATCAGTGACCAAATCTCCGAATCGAATCAGGAGACCCTTTAATCTCTCTGAATCGAATCAGAACCCTCCAAATCGATTCAGAGAGATTCAGAAAGACTCGGCAATTCGGACATAGACACAGGTTTAAATGTTTTTTCTACATACCGCTAGGTACCAGGCAGCTCGTGAATGCTGCGATGGTGGGCAGATGGAGCATCCCACAGAAGCATGGGGGGCTCCCCAGTGCGCTCAGCGGTAGACCTGGAAGTGAACCAGAAGCACTTCTGGGTCTGCTGAGCAGCATACAGAGCGCCCCCCCCCCCCCCCCCCCCATCTGCCCCGGTTCAGCGACTGGGGCCTCCTGGGTCTGGAAGGGCACCCGGGGTCCCCCGGCAGCCGATCACTGAGCCAGGGAGCACGGGGCGGGGGGGCCCTGCATGTTCCCCGGTGGACCTGGAAGTGGACCAGAAGTACTTCCAGTCCACTTCCAGGTTCGCCACTGAGCACATGGGGGCCCACCCCTGCGCTCCTGTGGAACGCTTCATCTGCCCCAGCATCGCAGCGATCACGAGCCTCACCCGGTACCTTGAGGTATGTAGAAAAAACATTTAAAGCTGTGCCTATGGCTGAATCACTGATTCTCTGAATCAGCATCAAATCTTCAGATTTGGATTCGGCCGAATCAAATCGGGGACAGCGATCCAAATCAACGAATTGAATCCCTGTCCCCGATTCAGGCCAAATGTGAATCTGAATTGAATAGGGCCCATTTCGCACACCCCTATTAGTCATGCTAAAGTCCCCAGCACACCTTCAACACTCTCCAGTCACTGTCAACCATGAGTTTTATGTCCATAGCAATATATTTGTTTTTCTCCACATGTCTAGCCATCTACCAAGCTCTTGGCTTCCTCCTTACACAAAGAGGTCATTTTAAAATAAAATATTGTTTTAGTTTTGCTTCAAATTTAAAGAGCCTTTTTTGTTATAACTTTTCCTCCTTCTTTTTTGAGGTGTTTTGTCATTCATCCATCAGAAACTGGCAAGGATGATTAAATATATCAGCCCACATAAAATTTCTGTCCACACATAAATTTCAGAGAGCTTTTCTGAGAAAAAACAATCTTTCCACCCCCTTACCCACTTCCCTCCCTCCCTGCCCTCGGTTTTGGTAGTGAGACAACACTATTTGTGCATTCATTCTCACTCTGCAGTGAGATTCAGGTTTTCTAACAGTTTCTGTGTCTTATACATGACTAAGTGAGGCTCATTAAGCAGTTCACAGTCACTGTTCTGCTGCTAGTATGGGGCTGCTTCCATCTTTTCCCTCTGCCCAAGCTGCTGCTCTGCTTACTGCTCTTAGCCCCATGCACCCTGACCAAGCTGCCCCATGCACCCTGACCAATGCATGGTAAGTGAGGGCGTGAATTCACAGTGCTGGAACTGCTCTGTATCAGCGCCTCACCTAGACCTTAGTGTGTACTGAATACAATAGCTTTTAAAAAACCTTAAGGCCAACACCCCTAATTTCTTAAATACTGCAAAGGGGTGAAGGGTGTTTCAGTGACCAATAGCTGAATCATATTTCATCCTAGAGCAGGAGTAGGCAACGTTTTTGACCAGAGTGCCGAAAAAACCACAATGTGTGCTGCAGTGCCGGCATGCCAGAAAAACAAAACTGGTGCAGGGAGTACACAGCAGAATGCACTGCATATTAATATAGTTGATAATCATAAATGTTGGGTTTTTTGTACAGTAAATACCAGGTTTTCTACAAATTCTAAACCTAGTAACAATAAATAAAACTTCATATATTACCTTTTTTTCTTGCGTATTCTTTTTTGTTAAGCATGTTGTGGTGAGAGAGAGAGGAAGCGAGAAAGAGGAGAAAAAGAGGAGAGAGAGCAAAAGAGAGAGGGAAACAGAAAGGAAAAAGAGAAGAGAAAGAAAAAAGGAGAGGAGAGAAAAAAGAGAGGAGAGAGAGAAAAAAGAAAGAAAAGAGGAGAGAAAAATGGGAGAGAAGAAGAAATCGAAAAAAGGAAAAATAAAAAAGAAGATATGAGAGAAAAAGAGAGAAAGGGGAAAAGTAGAAAAGAGAAGAGAAAAAAAGTAGGGGAAAAGCAAGAAAAAAGGAGAGAAAAAAGAGAGGGAAGAAAAGAAAAGGAAGAAAAGAAAAAAGAGAGGGAGAGAGAACGAAAAAGAAGAGAGAAAGAAGGAAAAAGAGAAAGAGGGTATGTTCCTTGCTGCCAACATCTCCCACCGCTACTAGCTGTGGCTCGGGCCCGCTGGTCCAGGGCAGTGTTCAGTGTAGGGAGACAGCGACACCCCAGCAGCAGCAGCAAGGGCTGGGGCACTCAGGCCTCCCTGATGGTCCTGGGGGGCTGGGAGGGAGGGCGCAACGGGACTCGGGCAGACAGATGCCTCATCCCACCCAGGCAGGAGCAGCACTGGGGCTCTTGAGTACTGGAGCCAGGTGCTCAAGGCAGGGTCTGGGTAGCACAGGGGGAAGGGAGGTGCTGTGGGTACACCAGCCCGGCTGGACCCTTGGGAAGGCCACAGCCAGGGGAGAGTGGGGGCTGGGCAGGCAAGTTTGGGCAGGAAGCCCTGGGGCTCTGCAGAACTGGGCCACAGCAGGTGGGGGGAGGTGCCCAGCAGCACCCAAGGTGGGACCTGGCCCAGCCCAGCCCGGCCAAAGCAGCTCTGCGGGGATGGACTGCAGCCACCCTGCCCACGATGGGAGACTACCTAGTCAGGGCAGGACACCGGGCTTGGGGGGCTTCAGGCTTGGCCTCCCCGCGTGCTAGGCCTCTCTGTGTGACGACTGTTCCTGGGGCTCAAGGGGCTGCCACAGCTGGGCCCCTGCACCAGGGGCAGCTCCTTCCCCCTTGCACTGTGCCCGGCACACAGGGAGGGCAAACCCAGAGCTCGACGTCCCCAGAGCCCAGCATTCTGCCCCAGCCAAGTGGCATCCTCTCATGGGCAGGTCAGCTGCACTCCATCCCTGTGAAGCTGTGCAGGCCAGGCTGGGCCCCACCTTGGGTGCTGCTTGGTGCCCCCCAGCCACCCGCCTGCTTGCCAGCTATGGCATGAGCCCACGGAGACCCGGGGTAGCCCTGCCTTCCCAAGGGGCCAGCTGGGCCAGCCTGCCTGCAGCACCTACCCCATGCCTGTTTCTCCCTGCATAGCACAGATCGTGCCCTGGGCACCCAGCCCCAGCACTCGGTGCCCCATGGTGCTGCCCCCACCCAGGTGGGACAGAGCGTTCATCTGCCCAAGCCCCAGCCAGGCCCCCGGGGCTCTCCCATCGACTAGGAGCCTCCAGCACAGTGGCCCTGCACAGCACCTGCCTGGGCCCCAGCCCCTGCCCCAGCCACCCGCAGCTCCTCTCCAGGGGCCAGGCTGGGCTCGGGGGCGCAGCCCAGGAACAGGGTTGGGGTCAGCAGAATGCAGACTGAGACCCTGCCTGTGTTCTCCTGACTCTGCCCCCAGTGCCTGCTGTGGTGCTGGGACCTGTGGCTGCTCTAGAGGGCCCAGAGCAGCGACTTGAAAAAAATGGTTTTTTAAACAAGTTCCTCACGCGCCTCCTGATGTGCCAGGGAAAACGTCTCCACATGCCACTAATTGGCATGCATGCTGAGGGTTGCCTATCTCTGTCCTAGGGGGCACTCTTTTAAGGCTTGCCCCTCCCCAATGGTGGGGAGTGGTGATTTGCCTCTGTCCTATACATGATACCCTGCATAACTGCTTAGTTATCTGACTAGTGTGTGTGGGCCCTGGTTCTCTCACCTGTTACCAGCCATCTGCTCCAGTAAGGGATTGGAGTAGGCAGGTATTGAGTTTCTTGCATACTAAAATGTTCAAATTCATCTAATGGTACAAGTAGTCCACATTGAGACAAGGTGTGCTTTTATGTCCCTCATGGTCTTGATTTCCATTCTCACCCCTCTACTTCTATTTTGATAACAAAGCAGGGTACTATGCAAATCAAAGTAATAGGAGAATTAGCCTTATGGAATCCGGACAGACATGGCTGTGGAAAAGACTGTCCCTAGTTATTAAAGCCTTATATAAGGTAGCTGTTCTGGTATTAGTGGCCATTGCTACTTGAAAAGGCCTATTCTCCATGAACAAAAGGACTTATCAAGAATGCAAAGTATGTTGCTTTGGATTGTGGATTTCTGTGTCTCTGAACAGCCAAGACAGCCGTGTTTGGCTTTTGTTATGGGCCAACAGAGAATATGCATCGGCACACTCTTCCTGCTAAGGGTTCTGGCTAAGGTTTCTCTGCGGCCCGCTCGTATCTTTATTTCCCCCTCCCCCTTGAAAAAGGAGAAGAACGTGTTTCCCAGGCATAATGCAGATAGTACCTAATGCACTGACCCCCAACTGCAGGCAATAATACACAGGTATCCAGGTTGTGGCCGTATTGGTCTAGAGGAAAAGGCAATCAGGACCCGTAGTAGAGATGATATCTTTTATTAGACCACAAGATTTTTGCAAAAAAAAATTCTTGAATTTAATTAAATACATGGGTGGGTGTTTGTGCCCAAAAGCTTGTAATCAAAAAAAATTTTTTTGCAAAAATCTTGTTGGTTGAATAAAAGATATCATGTCTACTACGAGTCATGATGGCCATAATACCCAAGCACTTATGAGGATATTTCATATTGGATCCATCTACACGTGGCAGACTGCTCAGTAACAACTGCGCAGTAAGCAGCATTACTGAGCAGTCCTGTCGCTACAGTTATTTTTAGCTGCTACTGTGCATGAGCAATGAGCTACTGTGTAGTAACTGTGCAGTAGCTACTGCTCATTGCTCATGTGCAGTAACTTCAGCATCACAATTCATGCCCAGCAATGCTACATTGCCATAGCAACGAGCTACAACACAGTAGCTTGTTGCTATGGCAACATAGCATCTCATGTAGATGTGCCCACTGTGTATGAGCCAACCAAGTAAGCAAAGGAGGCTTTATTAATATAAACGTGTCCCCCTGAGAGTATCCCATTCACATTAGCCCTGAGGGTGAAGTTGCACGTTGCACTTGGGCCATACTAAACCTGTGGCATGTTAAACAGTGTTAAAGTTAGCATGTGCTGTGAGAAGTTGCACATTAAGGGTTAATACTGTGTCTTGCCTGCACAGCTCTGACTTCCCACTAGAAGGGGAAGGGGTAGTCATTGTGGGTGCATCTACCGGAGATGCTTTACTGTGCAGTAGAGCTAATTACTGCACAGTAAGCATCTGCATCTTCATGTGCAGACCCTTACTGTGAAGTAATTAGCTCTAATCACAAGTAAATTTACTACCTGCAAATGCAAGTAGCAAATTTACTCAAGATTAGTAACTGTGCAGTAGTGCACATGTAGACCCCTGACTGGGAGCAAATGTGCTGCCGGTCAGCCAGGCAGCAGGGGGCAGGAGATTGCTCGCTGCCTCTGCGATGTCCCCCTGCCCCAGCAGCAGGGAATCATGGAGCTGGCACTGGGAAAGAAGGATCTCCCAGCGCTGGCCCTGAAATTGCAGAGCTCGGGCTGGGAGATGAGGATCTCTTAGACCCTGCTCCCCAGTCGGGGAATGGGGGCTGGGAGCTCCCTGCTGGCAGGGCCTGGGGAGGCTCTGTGATTGTGGTGGTGGGGAGGAAACGGGCTCTCCATCCCCTGGGGGCTGGGAACTGTCCTGGTCAGGGATAGATCCCAGCCCTGTGCCCTGACTGGGGGATCAAGGCATGGGCCTTGGAAACAGCTGCAGGCGTGAGGCAGGTCCCAGCCCCCTGCCCCATCCATTAGTGGGGCAGCTAGCAGCAAGCCCCTAGCAGGGTCTCACTGCCCAGCTGGGGGCTTGTTGCTAGCTGCCCCACCAGCAGATAGGGGAAAGGGGCTAAGACCTGCCCCTCTCCTGCAGCTCTTTCCAAGTCCCCTTCCCCTAATCAGGGAGCTGGGGCTAGGAGCTGCTGGGACACGGGGACATCGTCCCCGCCCAGGCAGCAGGCAGCCCCCCGGGAGACTGGGAGCAATGTCCCAGCCCTTGCCAGGAGATAGCTGTCTCCTGGCCCAGTGCTCCCTGTCAGCCCCTGGGTTAGCACCCAGGGGCAGCCTAGAGCTCCCCCTGGCTGCTGCAGGGGCTGTGGAGGGCCAGTAGGGGCAGGAGCCGGCTGCTGCCATGAGCAGCAAATCCATTCCTGGGACCCTGCATGTATAGATGCCTACCCAGGATCATTTACTCCCAGATCAAATTAACATGTAGACACACCCCCTGGGTTGCTGGAGGACTGCTAATTGCTCATTTTAACCCATTGGAGAAGACTAAAGTTACCTTTACACAAGCTAGGTAGCATAGCCCGGAAGTGCCTGACGTGGCATAACATGAGATCCTCAGAGGACACTTAGTATGAGGTAGCAAGTTGTAATCCATGAACACTTGTATTTTAAGTGCTCTTAGTATAGTCTACGTAGAATGTGTAACTTCATGTTGATCCTCAGCCCATGGGCAATTCAGCAGAGCATAGGTGTAGGAACAACTTGTCCTCGTATCCCATAGTGCTGGTTCCTCACATGCCACCTGAAGCACCTGGGCAGCCCCTCCAGAGGCTGTGCTTGTTCCTCATCTGCTGATCATCAGTGAAGGTCTGGTCACAGTTTTGATTTTTTCAGCCCCTTCCACGCCCACTGCATGCATATGCCAACCACAATAAGACTTCCCTTTTTTAATAGCCCGCCTTATCATGACTAGCATATTCTTACTCAGATGCAGTCTCTCTCTTGGCAAGCTTGCACTCTCTTAAATTTGCACTGCTGGCTCCACACTGGGACAGGTAGAGATTTGCAGGCCTGCTGCACTGTTGAAATAGACTTATTACCAGCAGGTTTGTTCCACATACCAGTGTCTATTTGGATAATAATTACCTTCTATTGAAGACAGCTGAGCTCCTGTAAGACTGCAACCAAGTCAATATGCTAAGCATCACTGCTGTGATAACAGGAGCTCTGGTTCTGTTCAGGAGGGACCTGCCAGCAGAAGGTTTTGGCCAGAGCAACTGCTTCTCAGTGTGACTGATGAATAAACTTACTTAGTGCCTGTCAGGTAACCTCTAGAGATACAGACTCATCTGCCAGCCTTTTCTGTTGTAAATTGTGGCTGCACTGCGGATATCATTCTTAATTGTTGAGTTATAAACACCAATGAGCAATTTAGACAGAAACCTGGGGGGTAGGGGGGAGACAAGCCTGCCAGGAGGCATTTAGTGAAAATCCTTTCAACACAAAAGTCTCAATCAGCAGCAGTTAGCCTCCCGTGGGTTATCAATGGCTAGGATTAGCTTAGAGCCACATCATTCCTATAGTGCTTGGTGATGTTGCTCTGAAAAAGGGATAAGCTGGGCACAGGCCAATGGGACCCTGGTCAGCTTGATGGACAGTAGCCTTAGCAAAGTAGCAGCTCGCCCAAGCTATTGGATCCAGCCTCAGTGGTCTGAGGGGACCAGTTCAATGGTATTGTTTCCACAGGTAGCATCTCTCCTTAACTTCTGTAGAAGTTTTCGTGTGGAGCAAGGATGGGAGAAGTAGGTGTGTGGCATTGTATAGCTAGGAGCAGTTAATGCTTCAACTCATATAATTCCCAATTGAGCACCTCGGTGGCCTCTCCTATGCAGCTGGCAGCTAAGCTGCTTCCAAATGAAGGTCAACATGGCCCTCCATGATGTGGGCTATAGGGCCTGTCTGCTGGGCAGGGACACATAACCTTGAGCTTTCTCCCCTGCCAATAGCGAAATGATTCTGGAGCAGCTCTTGGCTGAGGGGTTTGTAGGATTTCTTGTGACCTTTCATAGGCTCCATTCTGTCCGTGAAGATCAGGCCTGTGGATCACAAGTGGGGCATCTATCTTGTGGCTCAGGGCTGTTCAACTTCGAAGCAGCCAGGTGCCACGTGCCGTGTGGATGGTCCCCTCTCCCCACTGCTCCGTCATGTTCCTTGCTGTCCCCTGCTACACCGCATAGCTGAAGGCTCGTTCTCAGCTCTGCAGCCTCATCCCCTGGGCTAGTGGAAGCAGAAAAAGGCAGAGGAGGGAGGGGGAGCCCAGAGCAGTGAGGGGGCTGCTACTTAACCCTTCATGGGTCACATGCAGCCTGTAGATTGCTAGCTGGCCAGCCCTGTTGCAGATCACAAGATACCTGCTTGAAGGAAAAAGGAAAGACAATATAAACTAAAGCTTAAAACTTTATTTTTCCTTAGGAGGTAACAGGTTACCATAAATGCCTTTCTTGTCACCCAGGCTTCCAGTTCTTAAAAGCTGCATGGACACTCAGCGTGGCATGGACCTAGGCATTGATCTGACAGGCATGCTTACTATCCCTGCTATCAGCTAGTCCCATCTGTCATGGGTGAGGGATCTCCTAGTCAGTGGCCAACATTTTCAAAAGTTTAAAATTAGATACTAAATCCATGTTTAAGTAATTAAAGAGGCAGCCAATTTTTTTTCTGCACTCTCAGTTCCCTTTGATTTTTGACCTAAATCTTTAGGCTCTGTCAAGTGGATAAATACAAGGGGTATTGCATGCTCTAAGCCAATTATAGGTATTCCTTCAGAGTTCACAGCATTTATTTCAGTACAGACAGTCTTTTGATTTTGATTTGCACCCCAGCCAATGTGCATTTTGAAAGCAAATTTGTAAATGCAAGTTTGTGTGCTGTCTCCTGCGTGTACTCTTGTTGTACAGTAGTACATCTTTGCAGCTGTCACCTAAGGCTTCAACACTGATTTATTAAGAAAGAAATGAAACAGTTCATGGCATTGCTTGTGAACATGCTTAAAGATGATGTGCACACTTATATAATGCTATATCTGCCACTCCTTAGCTGTGGACTTTCCTTTCCTTTGTCCTATTAATTCACTTCAGGTCTCTTTCCGTAGTCAAACTCCTGTTAACTTCACCAGAAGTGTTCCTTTCTCCAAGAACCGCAGGACTGGGCATTGGTCCAGATGCAAAGGTTACCCACCATGTCAGCCCATAGAGCTGCCTGACCTGAACCCAGAAAAAAAAAAAGCAACAATTCATTTATTCTAATTTGTTTAGGGTTTTTCTGCCTCTCCCCTTTTATCCCTCTCCTTGTTGTAGCTTGTTGAACAAATATTGAATATCCAATTAATCCACCTGAACACATTGGATTTTTGTTTTTCTTTTCCATGTTGAGTAAAATGGCTATTGCAAGCATAGTCCAACTAGAAAATTAATGGGAAACTTCAGTCCTTTTCTTCAGTTCCTTGTATAAGAGAAGAGGTTTGCCTTTGTTTTCACCTCAAAATGATGTAGATGGAGCTGAGAGTGATTGAAGGTTCTGGCATCAAAATCACCTGTGACAGGAAAAAAAAAACCCTTATTTCCCAGGGAATTCTTGCATCAAACTAAAAATAAAGGAGAAGATCCTCAGGCTGATACCTGCCAGCTCTGCTCTAGTTCTTATTTCTATCAGCAGAAGATTCGACTCAAAAAGTTTATATGAAAAATTCAATGGTTCTGTATGTAAGTGGTGGTTAAAAAACACCAAAAGAACAAGAAAAGCTCCCGTTCCCTCTCCCTCATGCCATGCTGCCCAGGGACACTATAGCATACTGTAGCATACTGGGATTATTTCAAAAAGTCAGACTGCTTTGCTTTTATTAGAGACAGAAACGAAACCCAGAACACTTTGGTCAGGGTGCAAATTTTCATTTCATAGACATTACGGCTGGAAGGGACCTCGGAAGATTGGGTCCAGCCCCCAGATATCTTTGATGCTAAACCTCCCCTCTTTTGGGCTCAGTCATAACAAAGTAGAAAAGCAAAAAATGCTAATTGTAAGAACAAAAATTAAAAAGAACAGAAAAATGCTCTCTCCTCTTACTGGCTAGATATGAAAACTCATGCAGGAAACACTTAAGCGAGGAGTAGTTTTATCTGGGCTAGTCTGATGCCAGCCAGTTTTGTTAGAGTATAAGGACACAAGAGGTACGTACCATGCTGGCTCAGACCACAGGTCCATCTAATCCAGGGGCAGGCAAAATATGGCCCTCAGGCTGGATGTGGCCTACCAGGCAATCCCATCTGGCCCATGGGGACCCTTTGTAAGCTGAAAGAGTTATCACGGGCCCTGGTCCTAGGCTGCCCCTCTGAAAGCTGGCACCTCCATGCAAGAGGTACAGCTCTGGCTGCCAAGACACTAACCCCGCACCCTGGCCTGGCCTGGCCTGCCCCAGCCCCAGCCCCAAGGGAGGGGGCCTAGAGACAAGAAACTTCTGCCTGGCAGACATTTTTGCTGGGCAACACTGTGGCTGTTTCCAGCCTCCCTCCCTGCGAGAGTGGAAATTCAGGTAAGGGTCCCAGTGGGCCAGGGACTCCTGTTGGGGGGAAGGGGACCAGGACCATGGGGAGACACAGACACAGACTATGGGGAGACATAGACTATGGGGCCAGGCCAGGCTGGCCCTACATCCCACTGCCACGTGAAGCTGCGGACTTGGGTGGGAGCACGAGAGCTGTGTGTTATGAGTTTGGGCAGGGCTGGCCCCACATGCTGCCGCCATGTGCAGCTGCGGACTTGGGTGGGAATGTGGGAGCTGTGTGTTATGGGGCAGGGTGGGACCGGCCCCACTCGTTGCTACCACATACAGCTTCGGGGACTCACTCGGGGGACTCCAAGGACCCACTCCCCTATACACATACCCTACACACACGCACCCATACACTCTCATACCCCCACCATATCCCCACATACCCCCACACCCTCCCACACTCCCCCACACATTCCCACACTCCCATACATACACCCAAACACCCACCATACCCATACACACTCCCACACACCCCCACACACTCCCACCCCCTAACATACCCACACCCTCCTCCACACACTCCTACATACAAACCCACATCCAACAACACACCCCATGCACACCCCACATACACCCCTTACTCCCCCAATATACAAGAGTAAGACTGTATTTTGAGCTATTATGCAATCATCTCTATATATACCTTACAAACACACATAAATCAGGACTGAAATATTTTTTTAAATAAAATAAGTTATAGTAGATGTTTGTTTTTTTAGTATGATTTGTTTGGTTTTTTTCCAGTTCCAAGATGCCACCCCCACTCCCAAAAAGGAGTCCATCCAGGGCAAGGGGAAGGACTTCAGGTGGCAAAGTTCAGGGGTTAGGGATGGGACTTCTGGTCCCAAGATGGCAACCAGAGGTGGGGCTACCCTTGACAGCTCATCAAAACTCAATAAGCAGCCCTCCAGCTGAAATAATTGCCCACCCCTTATCTAGCCCATTATCCTGTATCTCATAGCAGCAAAGAGTGGTTGCTAATGCATAGAATATTTATGCAGGGCCTATCCAGGATCTGCCCCCTGCCTCTTCCTTTATAGCTTCCAGCTTCTAACTTTTAGGATGTCCTAATTTAGTGTTTGCAGCCATGCTGTCATGTTTAATATTTACTAATGCATCTATCCTGCATGAATGTGTCTAAGGTTCTTTTGAACCTGGTTAAATTTCCAGCCTCTACATCTTGTAGCAAGAATTCCACAAATAAATTGAACCCCGTGTAAAGAAGACCTTCCTTTTTGTTTTAAACTGGATTGCTAATAATTTCCTTGGCCACTGGTTCTTGTATTGTGAGATGATAAATAGTAAATCTCTATTCATTTTCTCCATGGCATTCATTACTTTATCACCCCTTGATTGTTTTTTTTTCTCTAAGGTGACAACTTCAAGCCTGCTTAGTTTCTCCTCAAACAGAAGCTTCTCCATGACCGTGGTCATTCATGTTGCTTTTCTCTGTACTTTTTCTAGCTCAGCTATCACCTTTTGGAGGTTCAGTTATCACCTTTTGGGGACTAAAACTGCACACAATATTCAAGGTGTGGGCATACCATCAATTTATAGTGGCATAATTATATTTTCTGGCTTGTTTTCAATCCTGTTCCTAATAATTCCTAAGATACGGCTCACAGGCTGGATTCTAGCAGAGTGGTGAGGTATGACCTCCCTTTACAAAAGCCATGTTGACTCTCTCCCAGCAAGTCCTGTCAGAGGATTTAATTCCACAGGATATAAATCAGTGGAGAAACACCAGAAATGATGTCACTCCTGATGAGTGCTTTTCTGCCTCTCAATATTTCATTGTTTGAATTGTTATGGACATAGTTGTTTCTTTCACCAAAACTTTGAGATTAATGCAGATTAACAGAATTGGAAACATGATTTAAAAACAAAACAAAAAAGAATAGTAGACGATGAAGAATGGACTTTGTTCCTCTCTAGAATGAAGCAAATGAGAGGAAAACCTTGCCCAGAAATTAAAGAACTGTCTTGGGACTTGGGAGACTCTGCCTCAATTTCTTGCTCTGCTCTCGGTATCCTGTATGACCTTCAGCAAGTCATTTTAGTCTCTATATCAGTTCTCTCCAATAAGGATCACAGCAATTTGCAGGGATGTTGTGATGGGATTTGGGTACTTGCTCAGCATCTATGGTTGTGAGTGCCCCATAGAAAACCGTTTTCTTTCTTTTCCTCTTGTGTTCACTTGAAGGTTTGGGGTGAATTTCTCCATTAGTAGAGCCCAGTTCTGCTAGGTTATGTACAGAAAATGAACAGGCGCAGCCAGACTAGGGTAAGGCACTCCAAAATATCCCAGGTAACCTTTAGCCTCTGGCTTTTTACTGCTACCTCTTCCTTGTAGTGACCCCAGAGTGCTTCACCCCAGAGCGTGATTGGTGGAATTCAGGGAAAAGGAGGGGGAAGTACAACATGCCTAAAACAGGCTCAATGACCACTGAAGAGTTGGGATTTATTCTGGATGCTCCAGAGCAGGCGAGTATCTTCAGAGAACAGGGGGTTTCAGATCCTTCATAGCCTGGTTATTGTGGATGCTTTATTCTACTAAGTCAAATTACACTAAAAAATTCTAACTCCACATCCTAAATCTATTGGTATTCCCTGGCCCATGGTAGTTTCAAAGCAAATAGATATTGACTTTCAATAATACAGGCACCTGTCCAAGGAATTTTCTCATTAGAAAGGCAGTATCATTTTTTTGGCCAAAAACTGGTATGTCACTTAATTTTTTTATTGTTATCCAGAAGATACTATGAAGTGAATGTTTAAAGAAATAGATACTTGTGCTAATGCTTCCCTGTCAATAGAAGTGAAACATTTTTTAGTTCCGTGAAAATGACTTGCAAGGAATGAACCAACCCTTATAGACCCATAGTTTGGGTCCAACACAGCACATTTTTGGTAGCTCATTTTCCTAAGCACTACTTAACTGCATATTCTTTAGCAACCAGGTCCAACCTCCATATACATTATGTGATGCCAAAAGTAGCTGTGGCTTTCCAGAACTAGGCTTTTGAGGAGAAAATAAAGAAACCCTTCCTGTAAACTTTTACCATGCAGCAACGGTCTGTGTTTTCTTCATGCAAAAAACATTTTATACATTGGTCACAGCTAATGTACCTTCTTGTAAAGTCATTGCCACCCTACATTTGTGTTTTTGGATAAATAAGATCTGTTTAAAGCACTTGTTTCTTGGCATTTACAGAAAAGTTCATATTCTTGTATGGTGCTTTTGATATATTATTTTTCATCTTCTTGATATCTTTGATGTATGGTCTTCAAATTCAGGATGACTGTCACGTAGACCTCACCAGAAAATACATTTCATTTACAGCACCTATTGCAATACCCAAGGAACCATATACTTGAGTCACTCTTTCACATGGAAAAAGTAAGGACTAGGTGTCAAAAACATTTTCTGGCTTTGTTTCCAAGATGTGCACATTTGCACATTTGAGACTCACCAATAAGGGGGGGGGGGGGGGGG
>NW_005842722.1:213268-230569 GCF_000455745.1 Alligator sinensis
CACTTTGGACAATTGAGACCCACCAAAAAAGGGGGGGGGGGGGTCAGTTTTTCCTCAACTAATTAATTTTTTTAAAGTATAGTTTCATTTTGACCAAAAAGTGTTTGCAGATTGAGGTAAAATTCAGTGAATAATTTGGTCAATGAGTAATTGAGAAGCAAGGTGCCTCCAAAGTCGAAATATTTTGTTTGGACACTTTCAAAAACAAAATGTGTTTCAGTTTTCTGTTCTGAAATGACCATTCAGAATTGTGCTAGTTTTCTTTTTTATAAAAAGAATAGCAAAAACCACCCGAAAAGAATTAAGAGTTTCATTTCAGGATGAATACATTATTTTGTTTAATCTGAAATGAATGTGCATTTTTTTCAGTTCTTTTTATTCTAATGAGAAAAAAATCTATCTCAGGTCAAAATATTTTTTTTCCTGTTTTTTAGTATTTTTTTTAGTTCATCTGCCAAACTGCAAAGCCTCCCCAAGTATTTTCACAGCCCTATCACAAATTAAGGAAAAAATACCAAAAGATTGAATATAAAACACCATTAGATTACACGTTACACCATAACACAGGTAACTTTTAATCTAGTATCCTGCTGTTGCTAGTGCCTGATACGCAGCACTACACAGAAAAAATCCCGCATCAAGTGTTCAGTGTAATTCATTTGTGTGTGGTGTAGGGAAGAAATTGTAATTTCTCTTTCACTCCTGTTACAGATAACTTGTACCTTGAGGCTAAAGATGTGACTACTCAGCCCCTTATCTTTGTTTTTCTTAATATAGCCCTAATATTACTAGTCCAAAATGATCTGACCTTGAACTGATAATCAAAGGAAGCTGTTTCCACTACAGAATCCATTTTGTCTGAGAACTTTTTAAAGTGAAGATAAGCTCTAAAAGTATGATAAAACACTGAAAAACCCAGCACTATCCCCTATACTGGTGGGCAGGACAATCTCAGCCGATATAGTTATTTGGGGATATTCCCAGAATATCCCCAATTGTTATCATTGAAATATTGGCCTTACAGCTTTAGACAGTATTGACTATGGGTGTCTATACACATGCTCTGGGGTAGTGCATGGGGTGTTTTAATTAAAGCAGCTCCCAGACAGCCACTCTAAGGTCATGTGCATTAAAATCCATGCATTTAAAAATGGTCATGAGACGCTTTTTCTAAAGCTTGTTCAACGAGATTTAGATAAAGCACCCCCACGGACATTTTAAAATATGTGGAGGCTTAATATGCTGCAGCGTTTTAATTAGAATGCCCAGGAGCTCGTATATAGGCAGTAGGACTGTGCAAAATTTCAATGGCTGTTTCATTTCGAAGGTGTTTCAATGAGTTTCAAGCTCAAAACACTGAAACCAAAACAAAATGCAAGGCTTCAAAACAGCTTTGAAATGAAACAAGGGCGCTTGAAATGTTTTGAAAATTTTGAAGACTTTTGAGTTTTGAAGCTAGGCGCACAGGGAAATATAAACTAAGGAGAGGGAGGGGGAAGAGAGGGGAAGGACTGCTTTGATCTTAACATGTGTGACTGTGATCCCTCCCTGAGATCCCTTCCAATCCCAGTGCTCAGGGGGAGGGATAGAGAAGGATCATAAAAGCATTATATGAAATCATCTTTGTCAGCTGTGTCTTTGTCAGCTTACTGAGTTGTGACCTCCAGCAGCATCAGGAGCATCAGGAAGGCTCTCATTTCCTACTTGCTAGTCTGTTCCTAGCAAGTAGGATCCAATCCTTTCTGAAATACCCTAATACCCTTCCTAATCCATTCCTTTCAATTTATCCTCCCCTTCCTCCCATCCTCTTTTTGTTTTCGTTAATCTCTGTAATTCTTTCTCCACATAAAAGAAATCTGTGTTTTCCCCAACAGTCTGCATTGACTGCATTAAATGTTGCTGTTTTGCATAGCCCTAATAGGCAGCCCACGCCACCTGGCCTGACTGCAATGCCCAAGGTAAATTAAAATGTGGGTTGGTCACTCCAGTTTGTTTCATAAATTTCTGTGTGCTTGGATAGACATCCAATTTATCATAATGTCTTTAGTGCCCTTAATTAGTATTGATACTACTGCTGGAAACAATATACTAGAGGCCATCTTATTCTTGCTCAGATTATGATGCCAGTTCTTTTTGTACCAAGAAAATCACATAGGCTGCCTATACACGTGCTCATTGCTGTTCTAATTAGAACGGTGCAGTGTTGCTGCATTGCATGTATTAACTCTCCATGCATTTTTAAATGGCTGTGGGAGTGCTTTAACTAAACCTAGTCAAATGAGATTTAGAACAAAACATCCCGCAACGTTTTTAAACATGCATGGGCTTAATACACGTGACGGTGACGTGTTTTCATTACTGCGGCTGCACAGGAACTGCTCTAATTAAAATGTACTCCCCCACCTCTGAGCATATGTATAGGCAGGCTTAAAGTATGTTTTCTTCTCCTAGGCAATAAAACACTCCAAAAAACCATCAGCATAACTCTTCTCATACTAAAATCTTTTTTTTCTTGGATTCCAGTTGACTTTGGATCAGGCTTTCCTTCTGAGGAATGTATACCCAAATTTCACAGCATTGCACGGTTCTTCCTTCTACAAGGAAGTATCAAAATATTAGCAATGGACAAACTCATTTGAGATCTGCCTGAGCCTCCTGAATTCATGCTAGGTTTTGTGGAGGGAAATAGTGACATTTTGCCACCTCTGACTCCACAGCTCAAATGACCAAGTACCCATTTATACCTGGGCTTAGTGTGCTGGCTCTATATCTAGATAAATTTGGTTCTCGTTATGAAGATTTTGCAATCTAAATAGACATCACAAGCAAAGGGTGAGAAGGGAAAAGGGGATGAAATAACGACACAGAGTAGGTTAGTTGCAGAACAGTATGTACTTCTACTCCGGAATCCCACTTCCCTCTCAACGAGAGCATGAAGTCTCTGTCGCTGCATTTATCCTCTGTGACAAATAGCAGCAGCCAGTGAAAAGGAATAAAAAATCCCAAACAATTTGGTCACAGCCCTTTCTATAACAAAGCTGTTTCCAGCCTTTGGGAATGGCTAGCTCCAGAAATGAAGGCTGACACATTTCTCCTGGAGCACTTGGAGTGCTTGCTCTGTCTGGGGATGAGGTTTGCTAAAGGGAACATTACACTGTTTTCCAGTTAATTGGGAGGGATGGTATTTGACAGGTTTATAAACACATGTGGCAGAGGCAGGGAGAGACAGCGAGGGTCCAAACTCCTATAGTTTTTTAGCTAACCCCATAAAAAATATTGAAAGACCACAACACATGATATGCGAAAACCAACATCTTCCCAGTCAAACCCTCAGGTTCTAACATGCTAAGGTAAGCCCAATAAGGATTTGGTTTTCCAGACAAAAAACCTCACATCTTAGTGAAATGAATAGGAGTCCTTTCATAAACATCAGTGAGAACTGGCTTGAGTCTCATAAGCCCAGAAAATTTAAATAAAATTTATGCGCAACTGCATGCTGAATAGAGCACATTTGTGCATGAAATTCAAGTCATTTGTAGGCAAAAATAGGCATCTGTTATCCAGTGGGCATTTTGTATATGTAAATACCTGATTTGAATATATAACTCAATGGGCACATAAAGCATGTAATTTCACATATATTTTCCTTTATAACAAGGCTTCTGCTCTTCAGAAAATCAGGCCTCCTAGGTTTTTATCTGGTCAAGCACATTAGGACACATGCATATAATTAAGCACATTTATAGTTTCAGTGAGTTTAAGTTATACATGTGCTCATGTTCTTCAGTGGATAAAGCCTATTGTTTCTTAACAGCATGACATGAGGTACACAGTAAATAGATCAAAGTCGTTTTAAGGCCTAACACTATGTATAACACAGTATAAGTGTTTTCTTTGACCTAGGTAAACCATCAAAGGCAGACAAAAAAGAAAAAGTGAGTTTTCATTAATCTGATATATCATGTCATACCTGTAGCAGCCTATTAAGAAGCTAGCTGGAGGAGTCACATGCTGCCAGACCATAAAATCTTTGAGCTCCAATACACAAAGGAGTGCTTTTACTATGACCAGCCTGCATGTATTTGATTTTTATTGATTTACAAATATGCATTTCCCCAATAATTCAATTGCAATCCCCTGACAATTTTAGGCTGGTGATTTGTGGGCTGGTTTTCAAGTGATGAGCCCTGATTCTTGGGCTTGCACTTGCACAGGAAACACAGCTTTATGTCAGCCACGGATTTTATTGATTTCAGATTTGAGACATTTTATGTCCTCGGAGCAAGAGAACTATGTAAATGTCAACAGGAATTTTCAGAGGAGAAATGTTTTTCTAGTGTGTTTATGTTACAGCATGTCCCAGATAACTGCATATACATCCCACCCTCTGCATAATAAAAGTGATTAACAGCAGCAGGATTCCTTTGATTTGCAAAGAAGAGTGTTGCTGCCATTCAAAGGAAATGTGCTCATACTAATTCAGTGCTGTGCTTGTTCAAATGGAGTAGTTACAGTACATATTTGACTGCACGGTGTCCAACTGAAAAATGCTTTATGGGAAAGTCAGTAGGCTTACCCCTGCCTTTTTTTTAGCTATCATGAATCTTAAAGTTGTTCCTTATCTCAGCAGCCCGGTTCTGTATGGGAGTGTCCCCAGATTTAGGGGATGGAAGCATCCTGGCAACCAACCTGGTCACCACTGGATAGGGTTACCATATTTCCAGTATCAAAAAAGATGACTCCTGTTGTGGGGGAGCACAGCGGGGAGAGGGAGGAAAGGGATATATGATTTGGGGAGCAGTGATATGCCCATGCCCTGCCTCTGCCCCTCACTCCTAAGCCACAGCCCCTCTAGGCCTGCTGTTGCTGCTCACTCCTGACCGACTGTACCTTACCCCCCAGCCCTACTGGTGCATCAGGAACTTGGTGACCAACAGTTCACTAGGGCACCCCTGGGGCAGACAAGGACCAATGGATACAAACTCCTGGAAGGCCGCTTCAGGCTTAATACCAGGAAAAACTGCTTCACAGTCAGGGTGTCCAGACTGTGCAATAAACTCCTTCCAGAGGTGGTGCAGTCACCTACCCTGGTGGTTTTCAAGAGGAGACTGAACAGTCACCTCACTGGGGTCACTTGACCCCAGTTGTCCTCCTGCCTAGAGCGGTGGGAGCTGGACCCGATGATCTGCGAGGTCCCTTCCAGCCCCGTACAATCTATGAATCTATGAAAAGGCAATTGACTGCATTTGAAAGAGGGTCACATGATAACCTGTAATTCTTTGCATCAGAGTAACACCGACAGGCCCCACCAGAGACCAAGACCCCAGCAAGCTAGCTGTAGGCCAGGTGCATTGTAAAAGAATGCCCAGTCCTTCAAAGAACGTCCAGGCTGAAGAGACAAGACAAGCAGGTGGGGAATGGATGTTTTAAGTTTATTATGTTCATTTTACAGATGTGCCTCAGTTTTTCAGGTGGAATAAATGACTTGCCCAAGGTCACACCAGGAATCTTTGCCAGTAAAAATGAGTGAACATGAGTCAACATGGGTCTACCACGTTCTAGGTGGGGGCCCTAACTATGATATGATTTGATGTAAGAGGTAGCTCCTCCTTCTCTTCCAACTTTTTGTGAAAAAGGAATCTCCAGAACAGAGAGGGGCTTTGTGTCTTTGAATACTAAGTGGACAGAGTCTTCTTTCTAGATGGGAGTTGGGTGCCATCTAGAGAGGGGCTGCATCTAGACTTGATGCAGCCCCTCTCAAGTCCCTTTCTGACTTGGCTGGCTCAATCAGCTTCCACTCACTGTGTTGGTTGTTATGCGTCTCACTCTTGCTTGACACTCTCCATGTACTGTATGAGAGCCTGGGCACCTACCTTTTGGATCCCAGTAGTTGGTAGGGTGCAGAAGAGTTGGATGTTGCAATGCTGAGGGCCTTGTTACATGTTACACTGTGAGCTGTTCAAATGTTGATTGGTGCCAGTGCTAGTTCAAGTTTGGAGCAGTCACACAATAAGGTCAGCAGGGGCCTGGAGCATTGAAAGGTAAGACTCCCCCCTCCCTCCCATTCCAGGTTTCTCCTCTGTGCCCCCTCCCAGGGTTCCCTCGGTTTCCCCTGGGCCCTGGGCTCCCCCCGATCCATGCCAGTGGTGGGGCAGGGGATTACATTAACATGGAGCCTAGAGTTGCTGCACTGTAGCATGACACAAGTTGGATAACATGGATCAGAGACACCTAGGCTGGAGGGGCCTAACTTTAAGCCAGCTACAGAGTTCTTAACACTAGTTTCAGGAGTTAATGTGTGGACAATCCAGGGGTTAAGAGCTGAAGGAGCTGCTTAAAATTAACATGGAACAAGGCCCTGAGTTAAGTTCCCTTTGGATTTAGCCCTGTGTGCCAGAACTGTCTGAGCTCAACTCCCTCATGTTTTGTGAGGGACAAGGGTCAGATTTTTATCTGACTTAACACCAGCAGAAATCTATGGAAGTCCTGTGCAATTACTCTGGATCAATGATAGTGTTACTGACAGCATCTGTCTGCACTGTCCGTAGTTAAGAGCAGTACATGCATTCACACATGCATTCAAGTACACACAAGCATGCTCTTCTTTGCCTATCGATTGGCTTCTGTCACCAGTAATTTTACTGAGATAAGTGGAGCATCAGTGTATTCTGGTGCTGTCCTCAAAAGTATATGGATACTTCACTTCTTTGCCGAAAACCTTAATCATCTAGTTCTGCTGTAGCAGCAGACAAGAGAATATTTCTAACCCCACAAATAATAGAGAGCCAATTGTGAGGACAGCATGTTAAAAAAACAGCTGAGAAAAAAACAACATTTTCTGTCTGACCTCTACCCAGCAAAATCACGTTGTTGCTATAGTTGCTGTTCTAGAACAAGTTTAGCAGTAAACAGTGAGGCTGTTGGTTTTGATAGGGAAGGAAAATAGTCCCTGTTCTTGTATTTTGATGTGGTCCCATACAGTAATATTTTTTCCAGCTGGCCTGATTGCTAATTTATAATACTGCAAAACCCTCTAGAGCTGTAGAGTGGCTGTCTCCCAAATTTTCCATTCACTTCTATGAAAACATGGTGGAAGGTAGAGCAGGAACTTAGAAACTAATTGGGCTAACATGGAGAGATAGTAAGCAGAGTGATAATAAGCTTTTAAGTCAGTGGTCCTCAGCCTCTTGCTGGCCCATGGACAACAGTGCCGAGCACATAACAAGTTGCAGGCAACCTCATACTCTGCTCTCCCTTTCGAACTCAGTTGTACCTTTTTAACTTCCTGTGCCCATGAGCAATGTTAGAAGATTTCACAGGTAATGAGCTGGCCCCTGGCTATGAATCAGGATCCACAGCTCTAAGCAGACTTCTTGAAAATTATATTGAAATAAAGATCATTCCAAACGAAAACAGCCTAGAATGGCGTGTGTGGATAACAGCTCTTATTCTTGCAAATGAACTGTGCCATTTTTATAGTTCACTGTTTTTATTGAACTTTTATTCTATTGTAATAGTTGTGAATGAAACCCAAATGGAAATGTGCCATTTACTCCATGTATCTGGAATTATATTTAGTTACTACTTTGATTATACTAAAATAATGTGGGGGAAAGCGTGTGTTGTTTTAACTTGGGAACATTTTAGAATTTTGCTTTCCACAACCTTGACGTGTGCTTACTTGTAATCACCTTGGAAATGCTAGCTGTCACCACGAGAGCTGAGTTGTAATGTAGAGCCGATCATCACTGCTCTCTACTTTGTCTTGTCAACAAATTTAGTTCCCTTTGGAGAGGCCAGTGCACTAGTGCCGAATGCAAATAAGTAGTAACGTGCTTTTTCTGGTTGTTACTAAAAATCAATTCAGAAAATCAAAGGGCCAGGTTTTGCAACACTCTGTGCCACTTCAGTGTCATGCACAAATTATTGAGGGTCTGAAATTTCCCTAGTGCAGGGCAGTGTACAGACCCTACATTGTCCTTTTTGGCAGCCCTGTCATAGGTGCATGCCAGAGTAGGAACAGGGCCAGATTTTGGTGCTGAATTCCCAGTGATTTCATTGATTTCAGTGGGAGTTAGTTGTTTTTGAAAATCTAGTAGGCACCTCTCTGATCTTTGGGTGCCCAAAGGCACCTTCCAACATCTTTTTCTCAGTCTTTCTTTCAGTATCCCACAGGTAAATGCAGATTCTAGCATTTTGCTATCTCACAGGGGTTTTGTAAGGATAAATCTTATGCACTGCGAGGTGCTCAGAGGCTTGGATAGCTAATTCTGAGAGAGTTAGGATATCCCCTATGACTCAATAGCCACTCTGGTACTCAGAGCAACTGGAAATCAGGGGCAGTAGGGGGCAGGAGTTGTAGGGCTGTGCGAGGCTTCAGACAGAGTTTCGGATCCGGAGAAGCTTTGGATGCTTCGGGGTCCAAAGTATCATGTCCAGGTTGAAGCGCTGACCTCGTTGGGCTTCCTGAAGTGGTTCGGAGCCGCCTCGGAGATCCGGCCATAGGGTATAATGGGGAAACAATAAAATATCTATACCTTTGGTGTTTTTTGTCTGATTTGGATGAAATTTTTCAGGATGGTAGACTCTGCAGAGTGCATGAAGTCTGCCAGGTTTTAAGAAGATCCGGTGCAGGGGTTTTGGGGGAACTTCACCCCAAATTCTTGAAAGCAAAACTCATGTCACATCTAGGCGTTCCAAAATAGGGGGGTGAAGACTGCAGGGATGGTGGCCCCTGTTCAGGCCACAAAGTCTGCTAAGTTTCAAGAAGATTGGTGCAGGGGTTTGGGGGGAACTGTACTTCAAATTCTTGAAAGCAAAACTCCTGTCACACATGTGTGTTACACCACAGGGGGGTGAAAACTGCAGGACTGGTATCTCTTACTGAGGTCACAAAGCCTGCCAAGTTTCAAGAAGATTGGTGTAGGGGTTTGGGGGGAACTGCCTCTCAAGCTGTGGACAAGCAAAACTCGTGCCATGGGTGGCACTGCGTGTGTTAAGGCGCAGCGGGGTGACAGCTGCAGGGATGGTGGCCCCTGCTGAGGCTGTGATGCCTGCCAGCTGTCAAGGAGATAGGTCCAGGGGGGTTCTGGGGCCCTGCACCCCTGGCTGCTGGCAGACAAAACTTGTGGCATGGGTGCTTGTGCAACTGTGTCTGTGTCTGTGTCTGTCTTGGGGCATGGGAGACTGCTGCAGGCCTGGCTGCTGAACTACTGTGTTACTAGTTACCAATCAATCATGATTCACTCAGGGACCAGCTCAGTAGACAGAACCTAGCTAATGTAGCCAGTTAATTGCCATCAATTAGCACCTACAAAACCAGGCTAAGGAGAGGAAAGAATCAATACAGACAACTGCTCCAAGACAGACACAGTTGCGCAAGCACACGTCACGAGTTTTGTCTCTCAGCAGCTAGGGGTGCAGGGCCCCAGAACCCAGAAGCCCCTGTACCAACCTCCTCGACAGCTGGCAGGCTTCATGGCCGCAGCAGGGGCCACCACCCCTGCAGTTGTCACCCTGCTGCGCCTTAACACACACAGGGTCACCCATGGCATGAGTTTTGCTTGTCTGCAGCTTGAGGGGCAGTTCCCCCCAAACCCCTGCACTGATCTTCTTGAAACGTGGCGGGTTTGTGGCCTCAGTAAGAGCTGCCACCCCTGCAGTTTTGATCCCCCTGTGTTGTAACACATAGACATGACAGGAGTTTTGCTTTCAAGAATTTGGGGTACAGTTCTCCCCAAACCCTTGTGCTGACCTTCTTGAAACTTGGCAGGCTTTGTGGCCTCATCAGGATCCACCACCTCTGCAGTTTTCACCCCCCTGTGGTGTAACACACAGCCGTGACATGAGTTTTGCTTTCAAGAATTTGGGGTGCAGTTCCCTCAAACCTCTGTACCAATCTTCTTGAAACTTAGCAAATGTCATGCTCTCAGCAGAGGCTACCGTTCCTGAAAGTTTCATCCAAATTGCACAAAAAACAACAAAGTTATAGGTATTTCATTGATTCCCCATTATACCCTACAGCCGGATCTCCAAGGCGGCCCCGAAGCTTCGGAGCCACTTCAGCCGAATCAAGGCGGAAACCCAGTCCGGAGCTCCGGATCGGATCGCGGCCATTGAAAGTGACTGGATCTGAAGCCGGATTGGGTCTCTGCTGACTCGCACAGGTCTAAGGAGTTGCTCTTGAAACATGAAACACAGCATCTAACCAATAGAATTTAGCAATGGAAAAAGGCCTATAAGATCATCTCTGTGCTGCTCAGTGCAGGTTTGTGTCTACGGGGGGGGGGGTTATAACTATACTTGAAATGATTCAGAAGAGACTTCCACTTTATTAGATACAACTTTATTAGATGCTTCCTTTGCTAGGTGTCTCCTCAGGACCAAGTTCTGATGTATGTGGTTTACTCATTTTGCACAAGAAGCTCTTGCTGACATGGGGGCAGCTCTGTGATATTAGTCAGCTGTCAGTTTATTCAAGTCTCTGAATTGTCAACAACAGCAGTGGCAATCCCTCATGATCAAGGATGATCACTCCCATAGGTCATGTAAAGTGTTGTAAATGCGTCCACTGATGGCTCACTCAGAAGGCTGATCCTAGAGCAGCGGACTGTCTGGCAAATGCCACAGGTGGTGGTTAAAGGGAGGGTCAGACCATAAATTTCTCATTTCCTTTCCTTCCATTTCTGTCATTTTTCTTCCTCCAGGGCAAGACAGTTTTCCTCAAAGTAAGATGTGCCTTCTCTGACAAGGCATCACCATGTAGCCTTGTCCCTGGCTAGTTTTCCCCAATTTGTGATGTCAATGCCACGCTTCTTAATATTCACCTTGTGGGTGTTCTTGAAGTGTTTCCTCTGGCCTCTGCATGTCCCTTGTCCTTGACTGAGTTGGGAATATTGCAGTTGTTTTGGTAAACATGTGTTGGGCATGCACACACAGCGCTCTGTCTACCACAGCTGATGTTGAATAATCAGTGCTTCCATACTGGACATGTTGGCATCAATAAAGAGACAGGCATTTGTGCGATGATCCTCCCACTTTATGCCAAGGATCTTCCAGAGGTAGCGCTGGTGATGGTGTTCCAAGGTTTTCAGGTGGTCTCTGTAGGTCACCCAAGCTTCACAGGTATAGAAAAGAGTTAGGATTACCACAGCCTTATATAGCAGGAGCTTTGTTCATGTCCTGATGTCATGATTGTTGAACACAGTGATTTAGTCTTCTCAAGGCAGAGTGGGCACATCGGATCTTCTACTGGGTCTCCTCATTGATGTTGGCCTTTGAGAGATGGCTGTTAAGGTATTCAAAATGTCCAACATTCTCCAGCTCCTGTCCATCAATGAGGATTTTTGTTGGGGGAGTTTCATAGTTTCATAGTTTCATAGTTTTAGGGTCGGAAGGGACCTAATAGATCTTCTAGCCCGACCCCCCGCCAGGGTGGGAGAACAACCCAGCATCCAGCCTCTTCTTAAAGATCCCCAGGGTAGGGGCCAGCACCACCTCCCTTGGAAGTTGGTTCCAGCTCCTAGCCGCCCTAACTGTGAAGTAGTTTTTTCGGATGTCCAATCTGTACCTCCTCTCCATCAACTTGTGCCCATTATTCCTTGTTATGCCAGCGGGGGCTAGGGGAAACAGCGTCTCCCCCAAACCCTTCTGGTTCCCCCTAGTGAGTTTATAGACGGTCACCAGGTCCCCCCTCAGCCTTCTCTTGTGGAGGCTGAATAGGTTCAAGTCCCGCAGTCTCTCACTGTAGGGTCTGCCCTGTTGTCCCCGGATCATGCGGGTGGCCCTCCTCTGGACCCTCTCCATGTTGTCCACATCCCTCCTGAAATGGGGCGCACAGAACTGGACACAATACTCCAGCTGCGGCCTGACCAGCGTCGCATAGAGGGGGAGGATCACCTCCCTGGCTCTACTCGAGATGCACCTGTGGATGCACGACAAGGTCCGGTTAGCCCTGCCAACCATGACCTCGCATTGTCGGCCCATGTTCATCTTGGAGTCAATAATGACACCAAGATCCCTTTCCGCCTCCGTGCTCTCAAGTAGGGAGCTCCCCATCGTATAAGTGTGCTGCTGGTTCCTACTACCCAAGTGCAGCACCCTGCACTTGTCCGTATTGAAACACATCCTGTTCCTGTTTGCCCACCCCTGTAACCTATCCAGATCCTTCTGCAATCTCTCTCTCCCTGCTAGCGTGCTCACCTCCCCCCAAATTTTGGTGTCATCAGCGAATTTAAACAGGTTGCTCTCCACCCCAACATCAAGATCGCTGATGAAGACATTGAACAGCGCAGGGCCCAGGACCGAGCCCTGAGGGACTCCACTACCCACCTCCCCCCAAGTCGAATATGATCCATCCACCACCACCCTCTGAGTGCGACCCTTCAGCCAATCTGCAATCCATCTGACCGTGTAGGCATCTATGCCACAGTCGCCTAGTTTACTAATTAGGATGGGGTGAGAGACGGTGTCAAAGGCCTTGCTGAAGTCCAGAAAGACTACATCCACCGCGACACCTGCATCCATGGCCTTTGTGACCTGATCATAAAAGGCAATCAGGTTGGTCTGACATGATCTCCCCCTAATAAATCCATGCTGATTGCCCCTGAGCATCATCTCGGATGAAGACTGACGGGCCTATAGTTGCCCGGGTCCTCCCTTTTCCCTTTCTTGAAGATGGGGACCACATTAGCTACCTTCCAATCGTCTGGCACCTGGCCCAAGCGCCACGATCGCTCGTAGAGCCGTGCCAGGGGCCCTGCAATAACCCCAGCTAGCTCCTTCAGCACCCTGGGGTGGAGAGCATCCGGACCCGCTGACTTGAACGTGTCCAGCCCCTCCAGAAGCTCTCTAACCCGGTCCTCCCCAACCTGAGGTCTGAAGGCGATCCCCTCGCGTCTGGCTTCTATCACAGCAGGGAAGTCCCGGTCCCTGCACAAGAAAACGGGACCAGTTGTTTGGACTGGAGCAGGCTGGTGAGGCACCTTTATTTTTCCAATGTCAAGGGTCAATCCCAGGCACTGGTATACTTGAGAGAAGTAGTTATGGGCTGTTTATAGGTCCTCCTCTATATGTGCAATGCCAGCACCATCATCAACGTACTGAAGTTCCACAATCAAGGCTGAAATAACTTTGGTTTTGGTACACAGGTGGGAGAGCTTGAAAATGTTCCCCTCCATCCTGTACTTGATGCCGATGCCATGCAACAGATGGTCACAGATGAGCACCTTGATGACTGCAAGAAAGATGGAAAACAAAATGAGTGCTTGACGCCAATTTGAATGGCAAAGGGCTCCATAGCAGAACCGCTGCTTAGGATGAAGGCAATCATCTGGTCATGAAGGAGTCTTAGGACGGTGATAAATTTCCCTGGGCAGCCAAACTTCAATAAGATCTTCCATAGAGCCTCATGGTTAACAGTGTCGAAGGCTTTGGTCAAATTAGTAAAGGCCATAGACAGTTCCTGGTGTTGTTTTCAGCATTTTTTCTGGATTTCCCAGGCCACAAAAAATCATGTCCATCATGCCTCTTCATGGTTTGAAGCCACCTTGAGACTCAGGAAGGATTTCCTCAACAAGCAGGAGCAGTTGGTTCAGAAGAATTCAAGCAAGGATCTTCCCAGCCATGGAGAGGAGGGCAATACCTTGATAGTTTCCACAGTCAGCCTTATTCACTTTTTAAAAAATGGTGACAATATTGACATTCCTTAGGTCAGCAGGACTGACATTCCTTAGGTCAGCAGCAGTTTCCTCAGTGTTCCAGATTTTGAGAAACTGTGTGGAGCTTTTTGGTTATCATTTCCCCTATCAACTTTGAAGACCTCAGCTGGTATGCCATCAGGACCAGATGCATTGTTGTTCTTCATCTGTCTTATCATCTGGTGTACTTCTTCAGAGGTTGGTGGACTGGCAAATGCTTCCCTTACTGGATGCTGAGGGATGGATTTGATGGTTTCATCAGTCATCATTGATTCTCAGTTCAGGAGCTTTTGGTAGTGCTCCTTCCAGTGGTTTTTGATGGACTTGTCTTTGAGAAATGTACTGCCATCTTTAGATCTAAGTGGGGGTGAGTCCACAAGAGCTTGGTCCGTACACAGCCTTGATTGCACTGAAGAATCTCTGCATGTCACGATTATCAATAAATTGTTGGATTTCTTTTGCCTTTTTTTCTCAACATTTGTTTTTAATTTCTTGAATCTTCCTCTGTGCTTAACTTTAGGGCATTGTGGTGGAGCAGGGGTGCTCACCACGTGGCAGGGGCTTCTGTAGGCTGGGGCAGAGCCCAGCAGAGAAGGCAGCCAAGTAAATCCCGCCCCCCCACTCCCATTCTAAGGGGGGAGGTGTGTGACAGAGCACCTTTGGGGGGTGCTCACCACTTGAGGGCTCTCACAGGCTCCAAGGGGAGCCTCTTTTGGAGAAGCAGTAGGGGAAACCTTCCCCTGGTACCATTTAAAGGGGGAAGATGTGTGGCAGGGCACTGTGGGTGCCTGCCACTTTAAGACCAGAGCCAAGCAGCTAGCAGGTGCTTGATTGAGGCAGTCATTTTAGATCCCTGGTGGCCTATATAAACAACTCAGTTCCCTGCTGACTGAGAAGGCAGTAACATTGCCTGGTTGTGAGGCTCCATGTATCATCCTGGAGGTTAGGGATGAGCTGTAGGGGATGGATTGGAGGCTCCTGGTCCTGGCCATGACCTAAAACTGCACCCTGCCAGGAGTGGGTGGTCAAGTGGGGCTCTCAGTGGCACAGGAGCCCTCAGGAAATGCCAGGCCAGTTATCACCCTGGTGACAGGTGGGTGGGGCACCTTAACCCTCGCCCTCACCTTTGGGTGGGTTTATGTAATACTGGAGGCAGTTGGGGCCAGGCATGGCTGTGGCCACCTGAGTCCTGTGGGGTGCAAGACCCCGAGGAAGATGCCGAGGAGAGAGAGAGAGAGAGAGTGGGGGGCCAGGCACGGCTGCGGCCACCTGAGCCTTGTGGGGCGCAAGATCCTGAGGAAGATGCTGAGGAGGGAGAGTGGGGGCCAGACACAGCTGCAGCCACCTGAGCCCACAGGGGGAAAGAAGCCCTGTGGCCCTGAGTGAGGGGGTGGTGTGGAGCCCCAAGTGAGGGGGGCAATGTGGAACCCCAGACAGGGGGCAGAGATGGGGAGCCCCAGTGAAAGGGGAGAAGCCCTTTACTGAGGGCCCAGTACATTTTTATACACATAGTGTTGCCCCCAGAAGGGGCCAGAGTAAGCTTAGACCTGGTCAGGTAATTGGCTGGCCACTACCCCAATGAGGGCCGTGGGAAAGGCCCAAAAGATGATACATCTACCACCCAAGGAATGGACTAGCTAAGCCTATGGCCTAAGGGGCCCGATCCAAGAGGGAGCAAGGCAGAATAAGTTGTCGACAGATGAAAGAGACCTTGCGAGAGAGGGTGGAGTGTGTGAGGCCCGAGTGAGAAGCAGGCAATATGAATGTGCGTGTGACTGAGACCTGACAGCATGGCCTAAGCTTGCTCCAGCAGTAGGCCAGGAGCACAGTAACATCTGGATGCCATCTATGAGGCATGGGCTATGGTGTAGGGGAGGTGTGGAGCTGCAGATAGCGCCCCCTGGCATCGGGGCATAAAATGGGCAGCCTCCCGCCTAATTAACATGCTCATTAAGAACAAGGCATGGCAGGAGAGTCAGGTGGGGAGCGTGCCCAAAGACAAGTGGGGAACCTAGCACTGTGGCTAGGTGGGGAGCCCCACATTGCCACAGGCATCAAAAAGTTCCTTGCTTCTGACTGGACATAGGATGGTTTTGCCAGTCACAGAAATCTTTTCTCTTCTGTTCGAGAAGGGGTTTGATCTCAATATTGTTTACATCGAATCAGTGCTGATGGCATTGGGTTATAAAGCCAATCAAGTCTGTGCAAGCCTCATGGATGGTCTCTGTAACAGGCTGAAAACTTGCAGCCTGGAGCAATTAGCTAGCTAGTAACAGGCTGCCTGCCTAAGGGGCCACAGCTGGCTCAGCCAATTAGTAAATGAGGGGAAGTTAACTGGCTGACCTAGAAATAAAAGCGGATGGGATGAGGAAGTGAGAGAGGACCTGGAGTGGGAATTGTTCATGAGTGCAGATGAACCCAGGGCATTATCACTTGTGTTGTGAAACCCAGAGAATGACCGTGGGTGGGACCAGATTATGGGAGTTAGTTCAAGGACTAATTTGAGCTTGGTGGTGCCAGGTTAGCCAGTTGACCCGCTACAGTCTCCTTTAGAGCTCGCCAATCTTCCTCAACACAAGTGTTATAATTTTCAATCTTAAGATTGGTGAGTTTCTTGCTGAGATGTGTTTGGAGGGCTCCATGGTGTCTGAAGGCATTTGATGTTGTACTGTCTTGAGACTGATTTGGGTTGCTTTTGATGTGTCAGCACAGCCCTAATGGACATGATGGATCTCACTAAGTGATGACAGGTGATAGTCATTGGTTATTCTCATAACACACATGATATGAGCGTCTTTTAGAACACATGCTCTTATGATTATCTAGTCAAGGAGCTGCCATTGTTTTGAGCAAGGTTGTTGCCATGTTGCTTTGTACCTATCGTATTATTTGAAGATAGTGTTAGTAATGACAAGGTCATGCTCTGCACGTTTACCGAGTAAGAGGATGCCCTTGGAATTGGCCTTGCCCACTCCCTTCTTTCCGACCCTAACCTTAACCCTAACCCTAACCCCTCCACAAGTTAAAGTCACAGCCAACTCCCACATTGAAAGTCCAAGGAGGATGATCTTATTCTCTGTTGGGATAACAGTCAGGATTTCATCAAGGTCAACATAAAATTGTTCTTTCTGTTCTTCCTCAGTATCAAGTGTTGTGTATGCACTGATAATGGTAGCAAACAAATTATTGGTCAGCTGGAGGTGGAGAGTCATGAGGCACTCGTTAATGCCCTAGGGAATTCAGTCATTCAGCTGACAATCTTGTTCTTAATGGCAAAATCAGCACTGTGTATTTACCTGTAGTTTGCAGGTTTCCCTTTCCAGAACATATAGCCACCCCATCCTCCCTCAGGTGGCCTTCATCTGCATGCCTGGTCTCGTTAAAAAGAGCAATATTGATGATGTATCACAAGAGTTCTCGGTGACAATAGCTGTTTTACATTCAGGTTTGTCACTTTTTTGTGTCATTAAGTAGGTGTGACGTCCGTGGGCCTCACGTCCGGTACCACCCTTTGTCCGGTAGCCCCTCCCCTCGTCCCGCCTGCCCCGACTTTGATATTATTGGTAATTCGAAGGAGGGGTTCAGTGGAGATCTTCTACCAGAG
>NW_005842722.1:231141-251030 GCF_000455745.1 Alligator sinensis
CGGCCGGCGTGGCGCCGGCTGGCGCGGCTGTAAGGGCAGCCGCGTCTGCTGCTGCGGTCCCTGCTCCGATGACGCCGTCCCTCCCGGTGGTGAGTAGCCCGTCCCGTGGCTTTCTTGAGGGGGTGTTGTTGCCCCCCCTATCCTGTCTATCCTCCGCCTGCACCCATGACGGCGGCCCGTCACCGTCACAGTAGGGTTCATACATTCTAAGATGCAAAGGACATTTTTGTGTTTTGACTACAATTTGAGTGATCCCCCTGGAAACAGCTATCTAATTGGGTAAGATAAGGTGGATCAGCCTATGTTTGGGGCACCTTTTCTAGCCCTCTCCTCGTGGGATGAGCAGAGGGCATCCTAAAAAGGACTGCTCAGTTATGATCGCAAGACATTGAATCACCCTCCTATCCCGTTCCAAGGTTGAAGTGACTAAAATGACACACCTGTGTGTAGATCCATGAGTAGGGACTCCTGGTGATCACTTCCTCTGTCCCCGTCACCACTCATCCATCACTGCAAGACTTTGTAGAGGTTATGGGTATTGGTGATTGGTTTTTAGATGTTGGACCCAGTGGGAAAAGCCTACATATGACTTGTTTTATATTAGGAGGCCATTGCGCAACAGCAACTGCACAGATCTTGGTAGAGGAGAAACCTGTGCCAGTGGTAAGAGATCCAAGATGACTGGGTTTAGTCTTTCATGGCAGCCTTCATTTGCCTTCAAGCGATTGAGAAGTATGCCTTCTTCATCTGCCTGCTCCACCACTGAGGTTTTTATGTTATGTTGGATTGGTCTTCGTCTGATACCTCACCTTTGACCGTACTGCCAGGGGTGACCCTACCCGGAGTACAAAACTCCTAATGGTGTAGCTCTTAGGGTCATCTGTACACACAAACCTCTCCACATCAAGGTGGAAGCCCATGGAATGGAAGTCTCTGAATATGCAGTGCCCCAAAAGGATTTTAAAAAGCCTTATCATCATCTGATGACATGTAACAATGCAACAAAAATGGGTCTGTCCAACCCTTAGACTTCACCGCTTAACATATCCTGTTTCCTCAGTTTGTGCTCTTTCCCCTTGTCATATAACTGAGACAGCCTATCTTCTTTCTTCCTGCTGTGTATTGGTTTAGAAGCAAGCCATCATTCCTTTTCCTTCCATTCCCACCTCTGTACCATGGTCAGGACAAAGGAGGCAGTATCATGGCTGAGCCTCAGCCAAAGCAAACCAGCAGACAGTGCACTGACCTGCATTCTGCAGCTCTGTTTGACATAAGTCGCCCATCAAAAAAACACTACCAGACTACAGCAGGTCAATTTGGAATTGGTCCAAAATATTAGTTCCTTCCTTGTCTTCCTTGTTTTTGGATTCCACATATCCTCAATTTTGGGTCTGCTTTCTTTTAAGGGGGACTTAGCAGGGTGGATAAACTGGCCTATGAAACTATCAGTATGTTGGCATGTGCTGTTACTGCCACTTGCTTTAATTACACAATTCAGTGACATAATGAGAAACCTTCAAAAAAGGCTAAAGGATTATTATAATCTTGCTGTGTTGCAGACGGTGAGAAAGGAGACATTCAAAGGCACAAGCAGATATATGTCTTCTATCATGTGGCTTCTGAAAATTTCGCTCTTAAAAGCATCATCACTCCACTGGTTATTTCTCCATTGTCCATAGTCTGTTTTTTCCCCCCTCTCTTTTACTGTCTCTTTCTTGTGAGAGCCCATACTTCTTGTCACAGGGGTAAATTGTCACAAACATCCTCAGTGATGCTGTTTTTGATAGGAAAAACTAAATAAGGAGCATGGGAGCCTTTTCCTGAGATCCAGTTTGAAAAGCATCACACTGCATAGCATTTACTTCTCTGAGTAGTGCCACTGAGGACATGTGAATGAGAGCAGAGGTATGCGGTG
The DNA here is from genome assembly GCF_000455745.1 of Alligator sinensis. NCBI lineage: Eukaryota > Metazoa > Chordata > Crocodylia > Alligatoridae > Alligator > Alligator sinensis. The sequence goes on from NW_005842722.1 coordinate 233,057, forward strand.
CATAAGCGATTTTACAAGCACCTGTCATATGCTTTATCCAGCGCTAATCCTCATTGCATCCAGTGCCCAATTTGACTCTTATTTTTCACAGAATAAAGGTAGAGCAGAAGAGTTGCTCTACATTTACGGCAGCATACTAGAGCAGGATGCGGTCTGTTTAGCTGCTGAGAACAGCAGCAGAAGTACATGAAAACACTGATTGGTAAAAGATTTTGCAAAATAGCTTGACTCTTCTAACTGCTTTGTGCCACAATGCACTCACTTTTTCTCCCTGTTGGAAGCTACTTTTCACATCTGCTGTCACGACAGTTTTACAATGGGTGGCAGCCATTGACTTTTTCCTTCTCGCTTATTGGAACGTACGAAAAGTCAAAATTCCACAATTTTTGCTGTTGGGACAAAGTTTTTCATATAACCCCAGGCTGCCTAAAATATATGGAGTTTCCCTATAGATATAGATGCTATAAGGAAGAAATTCTTGGTACTGAGGTTTTAGACATTCCACCTAGAAGTAAAATAGAATCTGCTGAAAATGACCCAAAATGTAAGGAGTGACCCAGCGCAAGGGAAGCGCATCAAAGCCAAAAAAATGTGAGCGGGGAAAATGTTGCTAAGTGCTTCTAAAAGCTTTCTTAAATTGAAAAAGACAGAACATGTGAAAGGACCTTTGTCCACAACCGAGTGAACGTAATCAGTAAGTTCAAGGAGAGCTAAACTGCTTGAAAGAGAAAGGGCATAACCTTGATTGATAGCAATTCAGTAGCTTATTACATTTGAGCCATTTCTTAGTTTGTTCATAAATATTTTAAAGTGATTTTTCAGTAGCTTAGAAGGCCATGTTGGAAAATAATTAAAATCTGGGAGAAAATGGAAACAAGAGAAAAAAATTGGGAGGAATGAGGTCTTGCCAACACCATTGTTAGAACTGCTCAATCTGATTCCTAACTAGCCAGTTAAAAAATAACTTTGAAAGCCAATATAAATAAATCACTAGGGAAGAGTAAATGCAGATAGTTAACACCCATAGGGCACAACCACACATGCAGGCACATGCCCTTGCAGCAGCTCAAATTGGAGCGGCACAAATTTGCGCCAGGGATTTTTGCCTCAGTGCACGTGCCTGGACATGCACTTTGGTGTGGGGCAAGTTGTGCTACTTGCAGCAAAATGGCCCTGCCCAGCTCCTCCCAACCCTGCAGCCAGGGCTGGCCCCAGCAATATAAAAACCTTCCCTGTGCTGGCTCCAACAATATAAAAAGCTGCCCTGGCAAGCAGCTCAGGGCTACTTGCTCTCAGGAGCTTCTGGGGGGAAGTTGGCCACACCCCTTCCTGCCCGAGGCTGCTGCTCCTGCTGCTGCTAACCCCCCACAGGGGGGGGTCTCTGCTGCACACTGCTGCCCCCCCTGCAGGGGGGCACCACATCCCCACCGCACTGCACCGCACCCCAGTTCTCGCACTTGCGTTCCGGCCTGCTGCCCAGCCTGCCGCCAAGCCACAGCCAGGGGACAGCCCAGGGGTGGGGGGAGGCACCCTGTGCTGCCTGCAGACCTCTCCCCCCTCACCACCACTGCTGGTGCCTAAAGGCTCCTCACCTGCCCCAGCTGCCTCGGCAGGCCACCCGCCACCTTCACCTGAAACACGCCTTGGGTGGCTGACCTGGGTGGCTGCTACCATGCTAGCATTGCTGCTGCTGCTGCTGCCTGTGCTGCCACTGGCCCCACTCAAGGTGATTGTCTAGTCTCCTCTTAAAAACCACCTCAGGAGGGAGTTTATTCCAGTCTGGACACCCTGACTGTGAAGGAGTTTTTCCTGGTATTAAGCCTGAAGCGTCCTTCTAGGAGTTTGTACCCATTGGTCCTGGTCTTCCCTGGAGGTACCCTAGTGAACAGTTGTTCACCGAGCTCCTGATGCACTCCTCTGATATAGTGGTAAGTCGCTAGCAAGTCCCCTCTCAACCTTGGGTAAGTAGAATCGGGAACACATTCTCAGCAGAGGTGGTGCAGTCACCATCCCTGGAGGGGTTCAAGAGGAGGCTGGACAGGAATCTCATGGAGCTTGAGCCCAATAACCTCCTACCTATGGCAGGGGACTGGACTCAGTGATCTTACAGGTTCCTTCTATTCTACTATTCTATGCCCCTACAGCCCCCACCCCAGGGGCAAAGTCCAACTGACCCCCTCTGGGGATAGACAAGCCTGTAACCCCCATTGCAAGGGCAAACAGGACTCTAACAGGGAGCCAGTGGGGTCAGGGGGTGTCCCTCCTCTGCCAGTCCACTCCTGGAGGGGCTCCCAAGCCCTCCCCCACCATCAGGAACCCAGGACAGGGGCAATGGGAAGGGCTTCTCTTCAGCCTCCTCCTCAGCTGGGGGTGGGAAAGGCAAGGGCCCCACCTCCTGGCCTAGACCACCGGCACCTGAGGGGACCAGGTGTGCTACACCAGCCAGCACACCCACTCAGCCTGCCCCTGCCCCTAGCCCGGGCCCCACCAAGGCGGCTCCCCAGCGAAGGACTTACAGCTATGCCCAGGCAACTGTGGGGTGATCTGCAGCTGCGGGGCCTTCCAGGTCTAGTGGTGGGACCTGCTTTCTAGCACTTACCCTTTGGCTCAGAGTGAAGTGCCAACTACCCAAGCAGGAGAATCAGCACTTTGAGACCTGGGTTCAGGCCCTGGCTTGGGTGGTTGGGGCCCACAAGATCGTGACGGCTTCTCGCTTTCATGGCAAGGGTTTTTTTTTACCTTGCCTTGGAGGTTGCCATACAAAAGGCAGTGGAGAAGAGGCTCATGGTGGTGGGTGAATACATCCCCCTCGATCCCCCAGAAGAGCTGAGGATCTGTGTGGTCCTCAGGTCCATCCCACCCTATATCCCCAACTGGGCCTTGCTCCCCCACCTCCAAATCTTGGGGACGATTATCTCCTCGGTGTTGGCCCTCTTGCTAGGGTGCCAATACCCTGGACTCCTCCATGTGCGCTCTTTCTGCTGCCAAGGCTAAGGCCTGCCCTCCTTTTTTTCTTTATATGCTGAAAAAACCCAGAACTGAGGCAGCGAGCATGCTCCATAGATATGCCTCACTGTCACTCAAGCACTCACACACAGTGTTTGGGGGTGTCCCTCGAGCATCCTCAGTGCCAGGGTTGGAGTCCACAGAGCAGGAGAGGATGAGCAAGACTTCATTTGTAGGGGCTGTCTCAAATGCCATGAAGTGGTGTAGACCAGTGGTTCTCAACCTTTTTTGTATCGGGACCCATTTGTAAACATCGATGGCCAATCCTGACCCAGTGCCTCTCACACTCAACCCACTGTCCCCCGCCCCCAGGCCTCAGCCTCCCAGCGTGTGGCGTAAGGGGTGGGTGTGTCATGACCCTTTTAGATATTCTTGCCACTTTTGGGTCACGACCCACAGGTTGAAAAATGCTGGTGTAGACAGGCAGATACTGGCAGGTAGAGAAGTACCAGGAAACCATAGGACAACACTGGTCAGTTGTCTCTGTTCCTCATCTGCCTGGCGATTGTTAGGTTTTTTTTTCATAGAACAATGGCCAAGAAGTGCATGTACACACGCGCGCACACACAGGTGTTTTGTGCTATGTGGTATCTTTAGGTCAGTGTTCTATTCCTCTGCTTTTTTTGATTATTTTTTAAGCAACACAGTTTTCACTTTCCATGATGACAAAGGTCATGTCTGACAGAAAAAGCAGCAGCAAAAGAAAGAATTCAAAAGAGCAATTTCTTTGTGTTACAGTTTGAAAAATCTCTCTTTTACCATCCTGCTTCTTTCTTTGTGATCACAAAGGAAAATAGTTCTAGCAAAGCAAAAAATATTATCAAAGTTAAAATGAGATCCATTGAATTTTATTAGCAATTTTCTAATTTGTTAGCAATTTCACACTGCCTGTTAGCATTTGTTTTTTATATATTAGCATTCATCACAAAAAGCTAATCCTATTAGCGCTTTCCATATTGAATTATTGAAAACAAACAACAATGCTGCAGCAAATCTTTACTATGCCATTCTCATTTATGTACAGTATTTCTGTTCATGCCAGCTCATATCTAATGCTGCCAATTAGGACAGAATCATAGCATACTTGCTTACAAGATATCATATATAATATACTCAAATATTTGAAAACTAAAGGAGATGTCCTGTTCTTACATATCATATATATCTCATCTTTTTTCACCCAACTGGAAATGTTCCAGAGAACTTGATTGAAAGTGTTGACCTTTGTATAGGACCTTTCCCCCCAATTCTTCTATGGAATTCAATAGAAAATTATATCCTTTTACGAGAATTTTTTCAACCATCATTTAAATTTTCCAATAGACCACATCCTCTGGTATATGATAGATTAATTTCTAAATCACTTATACTCTACAATAATTTCAACTATTCAAAACAATTTGCATAAACCCTGATTTACAATGTCTAGAATGCTAATGGATTCATCCTAAATAAGATGTTTGGGAATATGGGCACATATATAAGAAGTGTGTGATGTATTGTATTTAGTATTAAAATATATTGCACTTGTTGGCTGTGAACATGGGGACAAGTTAGGAAAGTGTGTGTGTGTGCATATATACATATATAATGTGTGTGCGTGTATGCATGAGTATGTGTGTGATATATATATATATTTAATAGGTCTGTGCAAAACAGAACCATGTCATTTTGATTTCCATTGCACCTTTTCAAAGAGACAGCATTTTGTTTCAGCATTTCATTTTGTTTCAAAGCACTGTTCCATTTCGTTTCCTCGAAACTGTTTCGCTGTTTCGACGCATTTTGACGTTTCTCCCATAGGCTGTAATGGGGAATCATGAAAGTTAACTTTGTAATTTCTTTTCTTATTAAAACGAAAACAGCAGGGGGGGGGTAGTCCCTGCTGAGATGACAAAGCCTGCCATGTTTCAAGGAGATATGTGCAGGGGTTTCTGGGAAACTGCACCTCAAACTGTTCAGAGCAAAACTTGTGTCACTTGTAAGTGTGAAGGCACAGAGAAAGCTCAGTTCAAACAATGCTTTTTATGCTGTTTTTCCGTCCCTCCCCCAGAGCACCAGGATTGGAAGGGACCTCAGGGAAGGATCACAGTCACTGGCCAGCTACACATGTCAAGATCAAAGCAGTCCTTCCCCCTCCCTCTCCTTAGTTTCCCTTTAGCTGCAAGGAAGCCCAGCTTCAAAACTCGAAACATTCCCAAACTTTCATAATGTTTTGACTGTGCTCGTTTCTCTTCAAGGCTGTTTTGAAGCCTTTCATTTCATTTTGATTTCACTGTTTCAAGCTTGAAACTAGTCGAAACAGCTTCGAAATGATACACCCAGTGAAATTTCACACAGCCCTAATATTTAACCATGCAACCTCAAAACTTGGGGCTTTCTCTTTTATTTTCTCCTGGAAATCATTCTAGGGAATACAACAGTGACATCCAAAGATGCCAATTAGCTGTGTATCCTTCAATTTTTGTGGGGACTGCGCAAGACAAGCAATGGTACCTTCTTATGCTACCTATGCAATTCTGAGTGCAATATTAACAAACAAGTAAATAATAATAGAAAAACCCATGAGTCATAAATGTGCCAGCTTTCTGTGTGAGGAGCTAGTATAGTCTACGTCTCAATATATACCCAAGTGTGTGTGCTTGTATAGCAATGTAAGTCTTTGAATACAACCATCACCTTTATGGTGCAGTTGCATGCATACCATTCTTCAATTCCATAATTGTGTTTTTACTTTCACATCTGGGACCAGATCAGAGTGCCTTCTACATACCTGTGGACTCTATTAAAAAAAAAAGTAGGGGGAAGGGAATCTCCTATGTACCAGCTGTGAAATTATCCTTATCCTTTGATATATTAGAATTGAAGTGCTGTAAATTTCTGTTGCCATGGTAATACTTTCCATGCCACTTTCTGATTGGCCATCTGAGTTCACTTTCCTTTGGGTGTTCTAGCCTAATTAACTGTTATTTTTTGCGTTTGTAGAGGAAAACCCCACACAAGCCATTTTGGGCTGTGATTTGTGTCCCATGATGAATATTCATTTTCACATACTATTCAGGCAAAAATGCATAGGCCTGGCTTGTACTTAGCGAAAACAAATCTGTGAAAAAAGCAGTTATGCTCAGGCATTGAGTCAAATGTTATCTAGCTTGAACATGTTGTTATTTGTATCACCATAGCACCAGTCATGAACCAAGGTCCCAATGTGTATGGCACTGTACAAACACAGAACAAACAGATGGTTTTGGCCACAAGGAACTTACAGTCTCCATGTAAGACTATAAATAATACATGGATACAGGGAGGTCAAGGAGACAATGAGACCGTGCTAGTCACTGTTATAGGACTGGTCTCAGTACAGCTGCTAGAAAGCCTTGGAAGAATGAATTTATGATTTTATTCACCAATTTCCAGTAAGCCAGTTTGGGTGCATTTATTTTCAACTTTTATAAGTCATAAACAAGTTCATTAATGGACTGAGTTAGATTCCTTATTACCTTCACCAACATGCTGCCCAGCATTACAGACATGAGACAATCACTAACTGGGCCTCAGGAGTTCTCAAGGGCCTGGTTTCCATGCTATTCACACTATAAAACTTGTACAGTGACTCCCTACAATATAAGAAAATAAGGGATAGGGCCTAGGTTTCCCTGACAGTTACCTTCCAAAGAATTATACCTACTCATCTAAGTAAAAAAAAATATATATATATATGCAACCCAGGTGTAGTCAGGTATGTAGTCCCATTCTCCAACTGAAGGGAATTGTTAGCTGGCAGGTGTACTGGGGCAGGAACTGCAGATGGCTCACAGTTTCCCTCTGTCCTTATAGAACCAGGCCAGGACAGTCAGGGGACTTAACTATACACAAATTTATTTGCATTTACATAAAATTTACATTTACATTAATTTATCACAAGGAAAAGAAACATGGATATATGCGTGTGTGTGTATATATATGTGTGTGTGTGTATACGTATAGGTGTGTGTGTGTGTGCGCGCGCGTGTGTGTGTGTATATGATATACAAGCAAATAACATAAACAATAACCTCTGGGTAAATGTTATATAACCTTATACCAGGGCTCCAGATACAGGTAAGTAGTAGCAGAAGGTTCCAACCAGGGTGTCAGTAGGGGGATCATATAATAACACTATAGCAATGAACCAACTCACAAATCAAGGCACTCAAAAGAACATAATATGAGGCACTGTTTACACAATACAGGGCACATAGACACCATTTAGTACCTCATACTTAGGGGGCGGGGCACCCCAGAATGCCCTAGGTGCTTGGACCCCAACAACGCTTCCAAGGAGAGAAAGGATCCCCAGTGCTTCCAGTCCTTGGGGGGCCCTAGCATGGATGCTTCCCAAAATAGCCCACCCAGAAGGCCTGGCCAGGGTGTTCCCTCCCCTATGGGAACCCCTTTCCTCGGTAACTCATGACTCCAGGGCCATGTGGGTGGTCAGCGTCCCCTCAGCTGAGCTGCTCCTTGCTGCAGGGGCCTTTCGGGTCTCTAGTTCCATCTGGGCCACCTGAATGCTAGTAGCCCCGAGCACCATTGCATGCTCCCTGAGGCTTTGCCTTCTGCTCAGGGTTGGGGGCCTGGGCCACCTTGCGCAGTCCCAGGGACTCGGTCTGGCTTGGACCCGGCATGCAGTGAAGCCTTCATTGAGCCCTGGCCACGTGCCAGGGGTTGGAGACTGAGCCACCTCAAGCAGCAACCAGGGTCTTGGTCCCTTGGGGACCTGCCATGCAGCACTTCCTGCACTGAGTTCCCAGCCTCGTGCTGGGGTTAGGGACCTGAGCTGCCCTGAGCAGTTCCCAGGGTCTTGGTCCCACTGGGGTCCTCAGATTCCCTCCATGCAGCACGGTCTGCACCAAGTTGGGGGCTGGAGACCTGAGCTGCCTCATGCAGCTCCCAGGGTCTTGCTGCCATGCACTGAATGGAGGTTGCAGCCATCTGCCACTCTCATCCCACCGAGGGGATCTTTGGGCTCTTCCGGGCAACGGCATCTGCCCAGCTGGCCAGCTCTTCCCCACCTCTTCATAGCCCCTCTCCTTCTCTTCTCCATCCCCCAAAGCATCTGCTGGTTGCTGGGCATGCACCTCCTTTTATTCTTTTTGGGGGCTCTGCCCTAGAAGTTCTGCCGGACTGAGAGAGTGCAGTCTTGAACCAGGTTCAAGGCTTCTTTTTTTTTTCTTTGCCTGGAGCAGGGGTGTGGCAAAGCCCCTCCCAACAGTTACTTGATTGGTGGACAGGCTCCACCAATCACAAAGAGGATTCTCCGAGCCCAGGCATGCCAGGCTGTATCAGTAAGTTCACTACAGACAACCCCACACACACATAAATATAAATATAAATATAAATATAAATATAAATATATGGGCTGCTGAGCCAATAAAACTGAGCATATTGAATTGCCATTGGCATATCTTCCTCACATGAAACATCACATCTGCCCCTCCAAAAAATCAATTCTGCTCTGATGAATTCCCTTTCACCCTAGCAAATCAATTCAGCCATCAATATCTTCTACCTCCTCTCAATCCAGTTTCATCTATCTTGCTGTAATATATTACATTTTGTCACCAAAACAACTCTCTCCATTGGAATATGTTAATTTCATGTCCCCAATGCTTTATCAAGTAATTGACACACAGCCAGCTACAAATCCAACAATCAGTCTATCAATTTGCCTCTCTTTACTTTTTCTTTTTCTGTTGCTGCCTGACACCACTCTCTCCCAGGCTCCTCATCTCTTTGATCTTTCCCACTTTATGCTACCTGCCCCCTTCCATCTTCAAAGGGAACAAAGCTTGGCAAGGACTTCTCTGTTTCTTTCTTTCCCTTTCTCCTCTGTAAAACGAGCTATTGAAGTCTAGACTTTTTTGATTCTTGCTCCTTCCTTGTGCCAGTAAAATGAACTGCTTACTCATTTGGGCCAGATTTCTGCTAGTGAAACTTGGTTGTCGTCTCAGAATCTTTCTCACCTTGTGCTCCCTGCCAGGGCCCGCTATTCAATCTGCATGAACCAACAGCTCTGCTTCTACATTTTAAATTTCCTTATATGATGATTCCCTGCACAGTGGGCATGTCTATACATGTGCTTGAATGCACATTAGCTTAGTTTAATGAGCATTAAACTGTCACTTAAAAAACTGTGCTATTAGTTAATGTGCATTAAAATAAGCTAATGTGCATTAAGCATTACTTAAAAACCATGGGCACTTTAACACGTGTTCCAGGAGTGGGTGCAGTGGTGCTTTAATTAGAGAAGCTCCAAGAGTCTGAAGTAAAAAACTGTGGTGTCTCCTGTATCAGTGTCCCTGTGCTTAAAAATGGTGATGAGGGTGGTCATCTGATGAGCTTTAGTTGAAGCACTCCCACTGCCATTTTTAAATGCAGGGACACTGGTACACAAGATACAGGAGGCTGCTGGAACACAGCAGTTGCCATGTTTCCATAGACTTGTTTAATCAAGTCTGATCCAATGCTCCTAGCACCTTAAAGCAGCCTCCACATTTGTGTATAGGTACCCCATGCACTTCAGTTAATGCACATTAAGACAGACTAATGTGCATTTTCTTAGTACCTGACAATGGAGGGTGCCTGTACATGAGCGCAGAGGCTGCTCTGGTGCGCTATAAGTACAGCGTATTGCAGCAGACTCGATTAACCAAGTCTGCTGAAGAGTGGTAATTGCCATACTCCTGCAACCTCCTGCATCTCATGTATCAGCATCCCTGCACTTCAAAATGGCAGTAGGGGTGCTTTAACTAAAGCTTGTCAAACAAGCTTTAGATCAAACCCCCCGCCGCCATTTGGAAGCACAGGGACACTGATACACAAGACACTGTGACACTTTAATTAGAGCAGTGCTTTAATTTGTGTTTTCGAAGCCACTATAATTAAAGCACTGCCTCCACCACCCGCAGACAATGTGTAAAAGTGCCTGGAGGTACATTCAATGCGCATTAACTAAAGCACGTTAATGCACGTGTAGACATGCCAAATGCGACTTATCCAGTTCGCTTTCCTTCTGTACCCTTCTTGCCTTTCTGATATGTATGGGCAGATTTATTTGAATTAAAAGCAACTAAGAGGCCTTTTGCCGAAAACTCAAACCAAATCTGTTCTGAGATTTGAAAAGCTTCACTTAATTTGGCTTGCCTGGGTGCTATTGAGTTTATAGACTATTTTAAGATCCTCAGATTCCATAATAAAGACTATGTCATAGTCTGAGTGTAGCCAAAGATAGGTAGAGCTGGACATCTCAGCTGTTTAAGCCATGTCCTTGTGAACTTTTTAGCCTGATTATGCTGAGCCTTGATCTGCCAATAGGTAAGTTGTTTGAGGATCCATATATCTGAACAGACCCTCTGATATTTACCAGATTCATCCATGATTGCTTCCTGCTGCTATGATCTCCAAGAAACACAAAGCTGGTTTGTCAGGTCCTGTAAGATGTATAGAGAAACCAAGTCTTGAGAACAGCTTCCCTTATTCTTTTTACTGAAAGCATCTTTAATGTATTTTTCTACATGCATTTGAACATTTAGAGTCCGTTGGTAACAAACTGCATGATTTGGTACTAAATAGCCTCCCTTCCTCCAAAGAGAATTAGTGTCAGATCTTAATTTACTACTGGGATATAGACATCCCTTAATGAGGTAATTAATTCAATGCTAAAGTGCCTGTGAAGGACCCACACTGAGTGGACAGGAAAAAAATTAAAAGTGACATCTCACCGGTGGGCATCAGAAACAAGGGGGTTATTTTTCTGAAAAAGTTAATTTACCAAAGAAATAATGATGGGCCTTATTCCTTGTCCATGGCTCTCTTCCTAATTACAGTATTTGACAACAATCCTATGCTGGAGTTTTTTATTTATTGGGCAATGCTCCACCTTCCCAAACTAAGCATGGAACAAATGCTGTTCATTGTAAACAACTGCAGTTTGCTTGGAGACTTCCTTAAGTGATAGCATTGCCAGCTGTGGCACAGCTATATATAAATGTGATGGTTGTTCTCCTGGTTCAGCAACCTTAGGGTTGAAAATAAATGGGTCAGTTGTGCTGGGTTGTGTCCTAGCATAGCTGATCTGTTTTATTGGGCAGCATAGGTGGTCCATGGTCTCACCCACTGATGCTGCAGAACAGGCAACAATTTCTCTATTGCCTTACCCATTGATACATAAATAGAGGCACAAATTGATACCGCCTTCATTGCAGCCACCTTCTGTGGTGTAACAAGGAGTATGGACACCTGCCTGCTTGTGCAGAGCTAAAAGCACATACTGCTGCAGTATGAGCTACATCTATAATATTAGGGAAGTGCTGAGCCCCTCAAAGGCTGGGGGTCTCAGCTGCAGGTGATCAGTGCATAATAATCTGTCTGACTGGGAGGCTTGGGACCAGCTGGGAGGGATGATGTGCTAATGAGGGTGGAGCCACAAAGGGAAGTTAAGAACTACAGGGTACAAGTTTGGGGTCAACTGCTGTATTGGGGGTTGGGAGGAGCTTGGAGCTAAAATTGTCCCTTTCTGAAGATCCTGAAAGGGCAAAGGTGTTGTGTTGTGTTGTGTTGTGGATTCAAGGCTATTTTGTGAAGAGCGAAACTGGTCTGACAAATGGGAAGTGGAGCTGGCATGTATCTAAAGCAGCAGGGTAAGTGACCTGCTTCCAGGGACACGCAACACATAGATTCATATTCATAGATTCATAGATGGTAGGGTCGGAAGGGACCTCAATAGATCATCGAGTCCGACCCCCTGCATAGGCAGGAAAGAGCGCTGGGTCTAGATGACCCCAGCTAGATGCTTATCTAACCTCTTCTTGAAGACCCCCAGGGTAGGGGAGAGCACCACCTCCCTTGGGAGCCCGTTCCAGACCCTGGCCACTCTAACTGTGAAGAAGCTCTTCCTAATGTCCAGTCTAAATCTGCTCTCTGCTAGCTTGTGGCCATTATTTCTTGTAACCCCCGGGGGCGCCTTGGTGAATAAAACCCCACCAATTCCCTTCTGTGCCCCCGTGATGAACTTATAGGCAGCCACAAGGTTGCCTCTCAACCTTCTCTTGCGGAGGCTGAAAAGGTCCAAGTTCTCTAGTCTCTCCTCGTAGGGCTTGGTCTGCAAGCCCTACATTCATCAGTGGGGTCCATTTGAAACTTCCAGAAGCAGTTGGTAATGCAACTACAGCACTGAACATAAAGTTCAGCAGCAGTGGTTCACAATAGACCTGGGTTTGGGCTTTGATGAATGAGTTAAATTTCCAGGGCTTTAGAACACACCCTAAACTTTTCAAAATCAATTGCCAAAAAAAAAAAAAGGCGAGAGAGAAACTTGGCGACTTTTATGTGACCTAAATGTTTAAAGCTCTGGAAGTTTTTCCATGTAGACCTACAACTGAATTTGTTGGAGTTTCTAAATAGGATCCTGCCTACATTTGTTACTCCCTCCTATGTGCCTTTCTGTCTACAAGGAATAACATGAGCTCTGGGGAACAAGCAAGTTAGATGGCAATTAAAATGGTGGTTGGCGCTTTTGTAATGTCTGGACTAAACTGCATCTCTGTGTCATGGATGAACTTGATTGGAGCTTAATTAGAAGTATGCCTTGGTTCACAAATTAAACACCTTTTTTCAACTAGTTTATTTATAACTTATCCATTCCAGGAAAAAACAAGAGCTGTGAGTGAAAGAGAGAAGTCTTCAAATAGAGCCGTCCAAAGCACTATGAAACTAATAGAGATGCTATTTTTAGCGGAGCTAGATTACCTGTCTTAGGAACATGTATGCCAATTTAAATAAACTAGCTTAAAAATTTAATGAGGCATAACAGTTACATTTATTACAGCAAGTTGAGAGCCATCTACCTACAAAGTACTATTATTTTGTCTGTCTGTATGGTGATCATTAACATTTCATGACACTGAGGTCATAGTTTAACACTTAAATCTTAATGCAAATCTAGGGGAAAAAATTATTAAGGGTACATGTATAAAGAGGTGATAGATGTCTTCATAATTGATTAACCATTTATGTGTTGTTATAGAGTACAACAGCTCAATAGCTTGCTTAGTTATGACATCATTTACTGTTGTACTTACAGTCCTTTTATAAAAACAAAACAACATTATTCATGCATGCAATAGACTTATAACATTTATTAATCATTTATTAACTCTTTATAAAATATTTATAAATGTACCTTTAAAATAAAATGTGGTGGAAAACTGTATTTTCATTTATATTTGCCCTGACCTTCAACTTCTGGTTGTCCATGAAGGATTCCCAACAATTCTTCATGTGCTCATTCAAACACCAGGATTTCTCAGACCTTATCGTGTCCTAGCCTAACTGTGGAGGCAGTTAGATCCAGGTCTGCCAAGACAACTCTATCTGCAGCTTTCTCCAACTTCCCCAGCAATGTCCTACTTCAATCTCCTATCTGTCTGCTAGTTTCCCCTGCCCACATTTCTGCCCAGACCGCTCTGTTCTGCTCTATGGGCTCCCCTCTGTCTCTCATCCCTAGAACATGTGGCTCCAGTGTGGAAGTGAGTGCTGTTTCTTAATGTGGAAACACATGACTGGTGCTTGGAACTGTTCCTGCTAATATGAAGGTACCCAGAGCAAAAACCAGCTCATCAGTTCTAAATCTGTTCTGAAGTAGTTTTTGGCTCTAAAATCCATTGTCCAGTCCATGCATTGGTATTAGCAGCCTATTGAAATATAACAGGGGACTGAAATTGAGTCCCCTGTTATATTTTCATTCCCTATTATAATATCAAAGAACAGAAATGCAAAATCACACCACAGAGGTAGACATTAGATTTCCGGTAGTTTTTATGCCGTGTTTTAAATTGAATGAAGATTCATGAATGTGGAAGATGCTACCCCACTGCAATAAACTGCCATGAGTTACTGTTGCTGGTTACATGCGTACTGTTGATTGTATACATGACTTTTTTTATTGCCACTATTTCCCCTCATAACAGCAAAAATATGTTCTTGTAACGAATAGGATTGCAGCAAAGATGATTGTCCCTAACTTAAAATGTTGCAGACAGCATCAGTGTAACATGTTTTGATTGCTGAGTGTTGATAGGACAATGATTTCATAAGGGATTCTCATGCATTATTTTTTTATGTGAAAGAGATGATGCGGGTACTTAAGTCTTAGTGATATTTGTGAGTCTCATTAGTGACTATTCAAGCAGGATTAAGGAATTGTATAGAGACAGAGAGGAAACAAATATATGTTGTTCACTGTGTACATAGAGTAACATCCCTTGCATTACAGCACGTTCTGTCCCCAGTTGCATTACAGCCTGCTCAGTTTCATTTATTGATCATGAAATGGCTTGTTTCCCCTAGCACTCTAGATGCATGAACAGTTCAATCTACAACAGAGGGAATGTTCCATGAGCAAATGAGGAATTTGAATAGGAAAAAGAAAATCTCCATTAAAAGAAGGCAGTGGCAGTGTAAGTGGTGTCAGTGTACCTATGATATGTGCATGTGCACACATCATTAAGCTGTAGGTAGGAAGTCATGCTATGCTGGGCCCTAAGATAATGAGGAGCAGTCTCATTTAAAAAGTTGTAGCTATAGCATTGCACGGAGACTGCAGGCTGGCGTGGATTCAAAGAGGAGCAGTGGAATTCTTTTCTCAGAATTACCCCATGAATCTTGACCTCCAGCACTTTGCTCTTTCTACAGAAGGGTAACGGGATCCTTTTCCTTGGACTGGAGCTTCTTAATGCTACTGCAATACAAATAGCTAGGAAAGATACGGTAGGATTGCTGGGTGTACTTCCTGAGGATAATATCAATAAGATCCCAGGACCGTAGTATGAGTGAGTCTAAGTCTGGAAGTAAATAGATGCTGGGTCACCAAAACAGGAGATCTGTCCTTTTGATCTTGGGTCTAGGATCCTTCCTCCAATACACAGAGAAGGAAGGATTTGGCCTCTGGACACAACATGTATGTGGAAAACTAGGAAATATTTTGAAGATCTGCTCTTTGTTGGTTTTCTGGAGATGAGAAGCTGTCCCTTTGCCTTGTTCTCACCTCTTGTTCAGTAGCAGTTTGTGTGACTGGTAGTGAACATGCGACCATGCTTACATCCTTATTGGATACCTGAGAGAGTGCCTATCATTTTCAAGGTTTTTTGGTATTTGGAAATGAAATGTACCCTCATCAAAGGTAAGCTGTGGGAAGCAAACCAGTGAAGAACTGTGTGAGGTGGGAGGGGGGGGTTAGTGGAAAGACATGGTTGTTTAATATGCAAACTTCAAAATACTCAATACGGTATCTACGCAGCTGCTCGCCTAGGAGAGGCGGGGGGCAAAGATGGTACTGTGCACAGGTGACCTGGCTCTGTCATGCCAGATCAGGTGTGTAGGCTGCTGCAGAGATGGATGGAGACATGATTCCCCTAACTGGGTACCTGCATGTATGTCGCACAAAGAAAGCAAGTACATTTTGTGCCCTGTGCAAAGGTAGAAGGATCCTTGTTCCTTCTTTAATTGCCCTTTTCATGCCTAAATCAAGCACGCTTGCTTATGGATACTTTAGTCACGGACAATTGTTCATATTTGTTTCAATGTATCGTTATCATCAGCTGCTAAGTGGCACCCAATAGCAGAGGACCTGGCACATCTCTCCTTTGTCACCCTCCAACCACATTTTAGCTTCATTTTTAAAAATGCATTTGACATCAAAGCTCTTGTGTTCTGTTTGAGACATATGTAAGTTAGATTAGAAATCCACCTGTCAGTCAGAGCTAATAATGGCGCACTCTGCATAAAGTATTATCTTTGTCAGGAGCTGTTATATCATGAATATGCATGTGGGAGAGAGTGAGCATGTTTTGTACAGAGTATTTACATTAGAAGGGCTCAGCCAAGGACATAGTGTCCTAAATTAGAATATGCATGTTCAATGCAAAGCTGCACTTCAGCACAGGCACCTTGCTCATAAATGTGGGGGCTTCTCCTCGGCTGGTGTAAATTGGTGCAGCTGCTTTCTATGATTGTTTACATTAACAGAGAACCTGTCCCAAGATCCTTTTTTAATTAAGATAAACATGAAGGCATTTCAAACCTACCTGTATTCAAATTTGGCATTCTTTAAATCCTAGAATAAAAATAAAAGAGGTGGGTGTGTTATTTGCAAGATCCATTGTGAGCAAGTAGAAAATGTTTTTTGACTAGAAAGAATGGATCAAAGATGACTGGAGATAACCCATGACTTTACAATGTTTTCCTCAATCTCCTGCAAACAAAAAACACAGCCTACAGGTGCCTGTGTTTCTATTGCCCACTCGCACATAGACAAGAGCACCAGTCTCTGGAGAACTTTCCTCCACTGTTTGAATGAGCAAGTATCTTACATTTTACTGGCTCTTTAATAAGTAACTTCTAACCAGATCACATTTTAATTCTGATCTCATCCTTCAGGGAGCTTGCCATGTTCCTACTTCGATGCTCTCCACAAATGTTTTAAGTACACTCTGACAAGCAAGGCACTTTGAGTAGATGTAATCTCTTTTATTCAACCAACTGAGTAGTTGGAAAAAAGCCTTTTGCAAGCTTTCGGGCCCAAGCACCATTCTTCAGGCATAGGGAGTCTCTGCTTTTCTGAGATCTCCAAGGAATGGAAGAAGCTGAAAGTGTGACAGGATCTCGGTGAGAATGTAATTAGGTGGAAATTAGGAAAACAACGAGTAGAGAAGGGAGGGGAGGGGGAACAAGGGGGAAATATTGCCAAAGGTAAGCAAGGGAGACTGTTCTAGTTGAGTTTTCCAAGGTAGAAGAGAAGTAGTTTGTGGAAAAAGTAAATAACTGGAAATTAGGAAGACAAAGGATAGATTGACTCCAAGATGAACATGAGCCGACAATGCGAGGTCATGGTTGGCAGGGCTAACCGGACCTGGTCGTGCATCCACAGGTGCATCTCGAGTAGAGCCAGGGAGGGGATCCTCCCCCTCTATGCGACGCGGGTCAGGCCGCAGCTGGAGTACTGTGTCCAGTTCTGTGTGCCCCATTTCAGGAGGGATGTGGACAACATGGAGAGGGTCCAGAGGAGGGCCACCCGCATGATCCGGGGACAACAGGGCAGACCCTACAGTGAGAGACTGCGGGACCTGAACCTATTCAGCCTCCACAAGAGAAGGCTGAGGGGGGACCTGGTGACCATCTATAAACTCACTAGGGGGAACCAGAAGGGTTTGGGGGAGACGCTGTTTCCCCTAGCCCCTGCTGGCATAACAAGGAGTAATGGGCACAAGTTGATGGAGAGGAGGTACAGATTGGACATCCGAAAAAACTACTTCACAGTTAGGGCGGCTAGGAGCTGGAACCAACTTCCAAGGGAGGTGGTGCTGGCCCCTACCCTGGGGATCTTTAAGAAGAGGCTGGATACCTACCTGGCTGGACTCATTTGAGTCCCGTTTTTTGTTTAGGGTTCTTTTGTTGTTCTCCCACCCTGGCGGGGGGTCAGGCTAGAAGATCTATTAGGTCCCTTCCGACCCTAAAACTATGAAACTATGAAACTATAAGAAGGAGAGGAGGGGAGGAGAGTGTGGGGGATGTAAATGGTAAGGTCAAAAGTACCTGGTGAATTAGATGACACGCAGGTTGTAATGTGTCATAAATCCAATGTCTATATTGAGTCCATGATTTATTTTTATTTTTTTGTATCCAGTAGGTTTATGATGTGAAGTTCATAGGCTCGTCTATGTAAGGTGTTTTGTAAATTCCCTTTAAGGATTAGAACTGAGAGATCAAAGAGGAACTGCCTCGCCGCTTCCGAGTTAGGCTCGGAAGCAGCGAGAGACACGTGGGTGAAAGCTCGTTGCACCCCCGCTCCCCCGAAGCCCCCCAGAAGCCCCCCAGAAACCCTCCGGCAGCCGCGGAGCCCCCCGCCGACCCCCAGCACCGCCGGGGTAAGCCG
>NW_005842722.1:253331-280086 GCF_000455745.1 Alligator sinensis
AAAATACCGGCCCTAGGCTACAGAGTTATTCCTTTTTCCCAGTCCAGCATGTACAATGATTGGACAGGATCCCAGCCAAATTCCCCTTGAGAGTTAAATCAGGAGGTCAGTTAACATATCCACTGACTCCATTCATAGGTACCAGGGAAATATAAATAAGCCATTTGGCATCAGGTGGTAGATAGATAGTAGGGATGTGTCAAGCTTCAGTAGCTGATTCGATTTGGAGGAGATTTGGCCTGATTCGACAGCCGAATCTCCAAATCCGAATTGAATTTGGAGACCCATTAAAAGGTCCAAATCAAATTGGAAGGCTCTGAATCAATTCGGAAAGATTCAGAGATTTGGAAGGCTTGCAGCAAAGCCTTATGCCTGCATGAGGGGCTATCATCCCTGCTATTTTCATCTCACTGTGGCAGAGTACCTTTGAGGGTGCTCGCCACTTGGGGGCTCCCACAGGCTCCAATGGGAGCCTGCTTTGGAAGAGCAGCAGGGGAAACCCCCTAGGTACCATTTAAAGGGGGAAGGTGTGTGGCAGGGCACTGTTGGTGCCTGCTACTTTAAGACCAAAGTTAAGCAGCCAGCAGGTGCTTGATTAAGGCAGCCATTTTAATTCTCTGGCTGCCTATATAAAGAGCTCAGTTCCCTGCTGGCTGGGAAGGCAGCAACTTAGTCAGGCTGCAAGGCTCCATAACATCCTGGAGGTAAGGGAGGAGCTGTAGGGGATGGTCAGGAGGCTCCTGGTCCTGGGCATGACCTAAAACTGCACCCTGCCAGGAGTGGGTGGCCAGGTGGGGCTCTCAGTGGCAAGGGAGCCCCCAGGAAATATCAGGCCAGTTATTACCCCGGTGAAAGGCAGGTAGGAGCACCTTAACCCTAGCCCTCACCTTTGGGTGGGTTAAGTAACACCAGAGGCAGTTGGGGGCCAGACATGGCTATGGCCACCTGAGCCCTGTGTGGTGCAAGACCCCGAGAGACCCCAAGGAGGGAGAGTGGGGGCCAGGCATGGCTGCAGCCACCTGAGCCCTGTGGGGACCGAAGCCCCATGGCCTCAAGTGAGACGGCAGTCTGGAGCCCCGAGTGAAGGGGGCAGAGACGAGTAGCCCCAAGCGAGGGGGCAGTGGGGAGCCATGAGTGAAAGGGGTGGAGATCTAGAGCCCCAAGTGAAGGGGCGGTGTGGAGACCCTGAGTGAGGGCAGTAGGCCCAGGTAGGTCTTTGGACACCTGAGGCTGAAGTTTAGGCCCAAGGCCAAGTAAAGGGGGCTCAGCCCAAGAGAGAGAGGCTGAATCCTGACCCCGGTAAGTCCTCCACTGCTAGGAGGCTGAGTGTGGGTCAAAAGTAAGATCTTAAGTAGCACCACAACCTGTTGCTCCAGTGGGGGGAGTGAGAGTCCCCTGTGAGACCCTGGAGCACCAGTTGTAGTGTGAGGTACCCTAGCTCGCACTAGGGTGCGATGCGGCGGCTAGTAAAGCGACCAAAACGCTGGCTTGCATCCATAGATGCTTCTCAAGCAAATCCCGGGACGTCATTCTCCCCCTGTACTCGGCCTTAGTGAGGCCGCAGCTGGAGTACTGTGTCCAGTTTTGGGCTCCACAATTCAAAAAGGATGTGGAGAAGCTTGAGAGAGTCCAGAGAAGAGCCACGCGCATGATCAGAGGTCAGGGAAGCAGACCCTACGATGAGAGGCTGAGAGCCCTGGGGCTCTTTAGCCTGAAAAAGCGCAGGCTCAGGGGTGATCTGATGGCCACCTACAAGTTTATCAGGGGTGACCACCAGCATCTGGGGGAACGTTTGTTCACCAGAGCGCCCCAAGGGATGACGAGGTCGAATGGTCACAAACTACTTCAAGATTGTTTCAGGCTGGACATAAGGAAGAATTTCTTTACTGTCCGAGCCCCCAAGGTCTGGAACAGCCTGCCACCAGAGGTGGTTCAAGCGCCTTCATTGAACACCTTCAAGATGAAACTGGATGCTTATCTTGCTGGGATCCTATGACCCCAGCTGACTTCCTGCCCTTTGGGCAGAGGGCTGGACTCGATGATCTTCTGAGGTCCCTTCCAGCCCTAATGTCTATGAAATCTATGAGATCTATGAAACTACTTGTCTTGTGATGAGTGTGTTCTTTGGCCAGGTTGTTAATAAGGATACAACTAATCTTGGGGCAGCTCCTTGTGGGAACCCACTTGAAAGTTTCTTCCCATCTGATAATGAACCACTGATATCTGTTCTTCAGGTGCAATGTTACACCCAGTTGTGAATCTCCCTAAGCCAGGGGTTTTCAACTTTTTTTTTTCATTTGCAAACCCCTCAAAAATTTCTAATGGAGTTGTGGATGCCTTTAAATTGTAAGTGCAAGTATTTGCATACTTTTGATTGATAATAGTCTTTTGTGGACCCCCTTAGACATAATCTGCAGACCACCCCCCTCTGCCAGGGCTCTGCAGACCACAGGTTGAAAACCACTACCCTAGGCTTCATGTCCCTCAATGGCATGTGAGATGGTATCAAAATCTTTATTAAAGTTATCTCTTTATCATACTAAAATAAGTCTCTCATTGACTGTTTCTCCCTTATTGGCCAAGCCAGTTATTCTGGCTAAGAAAGTAATGTAAATTGATTTTGACATGATTTGTTCTTTACAATTCCATGTTTGCTCTTTTTAATCACTTTATTATTCTCCCTCTGCTTAAAAATTGTTTAATAATTTATTTTAATATTCTGCTTGGTATGGAGGCTGATATACCTGTAATCTCCGTGGATTTCTTTTCTCCCTGTTTAACAACAGGTCCTAAGATTTTTTTTTCCTTCTCCAGTCTGCTGGGATCTTCTACCTCCTCCAAGTGTTCTCAGAGATGACAGGTAATGTTTTAGAGATTGCTACGGCAGATAAGTTTATTTCGGAATTTCCAATATCCCCTCTCTCTTCTGCAGTGTTGCTCATACTAGGCACTTTCTTTATTTGTATGGCTGATACGTACATTTAAAAGAAAGGAACACAAACCCTTTGCTCTCCAAGAGCTGCTTGACTGATCTTAAACACAGTCGAGAAAGGACACGTGTATAAGTTTGGTTCAACACTTTAAGCAGCTGCAACATGCATGAAAAATCTTTAAAATTCCATTTGCCCCCACAACAGAAGCTCTTCTATTCATTCACAGTTGCATTTAAAAAATAGGCCTTGAAGCATGGTATGAAGAACAGGAGGGTAGATTGGGGGAGGGGGGATTTCTTTCTAATTAAAGTAAAATCAATAAACTGTAGGATTTTTGTAAAGCAAATGTTACCTTTATTTTATTTATTTACCTTTATTTTATTTTGTAATTGTGACCTTAACTTTTTTTTTTTTTTTTTTGCCTTGAGATAAGTACAATGGTAACTCCAGTTACTCAGTGCAGCTGCCCTTAGAGCTAATTGATGAATGCTAAATTGGAAATTGTCTCTCGCTTTCAGCTCAGATTGGAGTTTTCGCCAAAAGACTTCAATTTTATTCTCTTCAGTCCTTTTTGGCTGTCTGTCACCTGCCTGGTTTATAAAGTCCACATCTATGCCTATCCCTCTCATCTTCACAGCAACTAATAAATATCCGTTAATTCTCACAATTCACAATACCGTTTTACAAATAGAAGGTGGAATTATGCCATGGCTCAGTGTAACAGAAGTCATCCCAGACTGAGATTAGAATTCAGGATGTATCTGCACAGCATCCCGGGGGGAGACTGGAACTCATACCTGGGCTAGCTTTAGCTGCTGTACCTCTTACCAACAGCACTGGGTGGGTTTGGTAGGATCCTGGTAAATACTTGAGCAGTTAGACAAGATAGTGTGACCACAGCTTGCATTATGCTGCTGTCAGTACCTGGACTAACCAGTTTATGGCTGGCATAGCTATGTCTCCAGAAACTGCAGTTGCACTCCTAGATTGCCGTGTAAATAGTCCTCCAGTTCTGTGCTCAAATTACCTCCTTCTTGCCAGGTTTTTAGATCACTGCAAAGCATTCAGGGATTTTTGCCATGAACAAAGACTTACAAATGCATTCCCATATTCCATATTTGGACCAATGCCTTTTATGCTAACCAACAACATCTCATCCATTCCTTAGGCCACCTGTCTATACCTGCTTGCTGCTGCTTATACTTGGATTTCAATCACTTTATGGCAAGGGAGTGCCTCTATACATATATGTCTGCATAATGTCTAGCAGCATAATGGGGTCCTGGTCTGACTCAGGCTTCTATGTGCTACCACACTGTAGACAAAGTGCACTGCAAACACAGTAGAAGAAACTGTCACATCACAGTCATGGGTAACAAAACGCACACTTGAGGAATGTAGGACGTGTTCCACCAGGCAAAATAGCAGCGACAAGGCTTAGGCCTCAACACTCCTGTATTTCTGTCCTATGCTGACTCTGCTACACAACAGTGGCTCATGGAGCCTGAAGAAGTTGGACAGTTCATCCAAAAGGTTATATATGTTGACATCAGAATAAAAGCTCACATGAGAGAACTTACATAAAAATATTCAGGAAGCAATTAAACAGTCCTGGATTTTTGTCCAGTTATTTTTAGCGTTGTAATCGAGTTTGAGGGAAAGCTTAGAGGTTCTCCCCCTCCCCTATTCTTTTTTTCTATTATGCGTCTTTCCAGTTTTCATGTGATCGTTTCTGTGAGAAATTCATGCCTCCAGCAAGTAATAGGAAACTCTGAGATAATGAAGACTGCCGCTCTAGATAAAGCATCTCCAGGAATGAATTAGCCCTAAATGGTATTGTTCTTTTCTTCTAACTTCATGTTGATATGCAAGTAAAAACCAAAGAACCAAACACCCTGCAGGTTCACAAATCCACTGCATGCTAAACATTTCCAAGCCATAAAATATTGTATCCCTCAGGTAGAAAACTAAGGAGCCACTTTTTTTTATTTTCCCTGCCCAGATTTGTTCTTGTAATGGGGAAACCTGCTGTGATGACATTCTCATTTCAGCAGTCTGTTTGTCATGGTGAACCTTCTTTCTCTTGCAGCCTTAATGGTAAAGGAAAAAAGAAAACAATAATGGTCAGGTTTAAGTCTACACTTTTGTTCCTGCCTTTGCTGCATCTTTATTTTCTCATGTTCCCTAGCATTGCCACATCCAGGAATAATAAAAAAAAAAAAAATCTGCCTCAGTATGAATGGTCTGCATCATCTCCCCTTATTAAGTGGCAGTTTAGACTGGCCTCCACTGTACCCAGTGTGTGTCTAGGAGCTGCTGCTTTATCTTTAAGAGAATGTGCTAAGCACGGTTGCATTGTCTGTCTTAAAATGGCACACAGGGATCTGGCTACAGAAATGCCATTGATTTAATGGGAAGAATGATGTTAAATCCTTTCACTGTGAAAAGACTTAGAAGACATCTGTGAGAACACAGCAGAGAATGGGTTTATCTGTATGCTGCTTAGTATCATGCTGAGTTAGTATCATTTAGTATCATCTCCTCCACAGGCTGGAGTCATGGACTAGAATCACCTCTATTACTCGCAGGCTCCAGCAGACTTGGATATGTATGTTGTAGATCACCTGAAGAGATGTCGCGTGCACAGAGGGCCTTTGTCTGAATGCAACCATCCTCCCTAGCGTGTCCACATGAGCCTGCACATGCCTCTTGAAAAGTGTCTCAAACTCCTTTGAGATGCTGCAAGATACATGCCGGGAAGAAAAAAAACGTTCCCTGCGCTGCATATTTGCAGCGGGGGGAGGGGGGTGCAAAATGTGATACCTCACAATGCAGGTATCAAAAAATACCCCGGGGGAAAGCAGAACAGGGCATGGTCCCTGGCCATGCCGTGAGGCAACTGGAAGCTTGGGTCCTCCACAGAACCACTCTAGTAGCCAGCCAGAGCGTCTCTATGGCTGGCCCTTGCCCTGGTGCTGAAGCACACTGCCTGCCCGTGCAGGGCAAGCAGCAGTTCAGGCTGCAGAGACCTAGACTCAGGCTCTGCGACAGGTAAGTAGGGGGTTGGGGGGGATAAGGGGGGGAACCATGGGGGGGCCCCACTTGGCCCCAGCTCTCTGATTGCCCCCCCTCCACCTGGCCCCAGTGTCCCTGCATGGCCTCATGGCACTGCTACCCTGCACGGCATGGGACAGCGGGGATTGGTGCTGGCCGCCTGGCACCCATGCTGCTTCTGCCACATCATGGGGGTGCAACCTGGTTTCACGGGGCGCCACACACTTTGGCACCTTGGGGCTGCTCAGACTGAGCAGCGTTGAGCCCTGGGTGACAGCCACAGTGGCCCCAAGGAAGACATGTTCCTTGGTGTAACTTACCCTGGAACAGTTTTACCCCTGCTTTTGTGCAACACTAATTCCAATAGATCAGATGAAGTTACACCAGTGTCAGAGTTTGTCATGTGTCCAATTGCTTTTTACACCTGTGTAAATGCTGATTTGTCCAGTGTATACATGTCTTTCCAGGCCCTGAGCTGTTATGAGAGTTTCCCCTCTTCTTCCCCTCCCCCAGCACTAAAACAAGCTTTGCTGCTTCTGCAATGTACAGATGTCCCGTTTCTTCCAGAGACTCCAGTACAACCTCCAAGGCAAAGCTAGCTATCTGCTCAACAGAGGAATTTTTAAAGTTGATTAATTCAAGCTCCTGGTAACATGTGGTCACATTATTATAGTCCTGCACCATTCCTGTACAGCTTTCCTTGTGCAGAAGCCTCAGCTGGCAGATACTGGATAGCTGAAGGCAGTTTGAACAGAAGCAGGATATTGTAAATAGTTGGCACTACAAAGCCAGACCCAGTTAGTGGATTGTACCTGTGATATACAGAGATGAGAGAGTGATTTGAAGTGTTTCAAAATTTCATCCTGGGCTTTTTGCTCCAGTTTGTTCTTCATTTACATTAGTAAGTAGCTTCACTTTCACCCAGAAGTTGTGCTACTTTTCTTCTTTCTTCAGGATGCCAAATAATAGCTTCCTTTCTCCTTCCATCCAGCAGCTTGATTTGCATTGGATACAACAGTTCAATGAATATATAGGACAGTAATCCATGACTGCATCCCTGAAGTCAATTGTATGCAGCACAGGGATTCACACTCAGGATCTTTGCCAAGCACAGACCAAGAGCCTGTGGTACTGTTTGTTTCACACGTGTATGTGTGTGTGTGAACGCTCACACATGTACACTCATATACATATATCCCAGGTTGGAAACTCCTAGTCTGGGGTGGGAAGTGTGTGGGATGGTGCAGGGGAGGAGAAATCTGGCATGCTCACATTTCATTTCAAATGATCTATAATGGTCATTGTGTCTTTTTCCATGTGACTGAGTCCAAGTTGGATAAAGGAGGAGACTGTTTCCTGATATAGGCTAAGTGACTACCTCAGAGTGGCAAAAAACAGCAGTGGGGCACACATTTAGGTCCCATTAAAACTCTCTGCTCTGCCTAATTTCCAGGGCTGGTTACAAGCTGAGTGGATGGGGTTTGAGTCTTGGGCTGTTCTGAGGTTCAACAGGGTCATGGGATAGATGCATCCAAAGAGACTGAAAGAAAAGACTTCCCAGCTTAGGCTTTCTGTGTAAACAGAGTACAGGAAAGATGCATTCACCTGGCAGGGCCGTGAGTGTCTTTGAAGGTGGGGAAGGTGGGATGGCTGCTTTTTAGATGGGAAGCAAAGGGGACATCAGTTTTACGGTAGGTGCCATGTCAGCAGGTAGAGCCAGAGTTGTTACTAGTGTCGTTGAGAAGTTATGCCATAAACAACAAAAAAATAAAATAAAAAAGGGACAGGAAGAATTTAGCAGTGGCAGGCTGCTATGCAGGGGTTATAAGAAAAGAACTAGTCAAATAACGGCAAACAGAAAAGGCCTAGTATTGCCACCAAAGTCATCAACATCCCATTGAAACCTCCTGTGATACAGACACTTGGCTGGGATGATCCTTCCGTGAGCAGAGGGTTGGACTAGATAACTATTAGGGCCCTTCTAACTCTGCTATTCTATGATTTGATTAATTCAATGGCTTAGTATTGGGCCCACTGTGCATTCATTCTATCCCTTTATATGATATACTGTCTCTGTTTCAACACATCAGGCAGGGAGTTATCTACCAACTGCTATCATATGACTGGGTCACAGTATCCTGGCATGATTTCCTACATTCAGCTAAGCACTCTTCTGTTATGTGCTCAGATGCCCTAGTGATGGGTATAATATAGTATAGATACCCAAACATCTCTTCAGGGGAAGCCCTTCCAGGACTGCTAGATACCCTGCTGCAGTGAGAACTACCCAAATTTTAAGATCAGAAAAATATTTATGGTGTGTGTGGGGGGTTGTTGTTTGTTCAGTTTTTGTTTTTGTTTTTTGCTAAAGTACAGCATTTAAATCGCTTTATGGGTTTTTTTAGACACTTGACTACTCCCTTGGGGAGTAAACCTCCAGTTGCTGTGACACCTAAAACCAGCATCTGCTCCTGACACTTAAAACCAGTATTTGCTCCCCATTTGACTGCTAAAACCAGGATTTCTAAAGGGGATTTAAGAGTTAGCTGTCCAAATCCCTTTGACTTTAAAAGGCATTTGAGTGCCCAACTCCCTTACACTCCTTTGAAAAATCCCAGGCCTGGGTCACATCATTTCCTGTGCATGCTTTACCAGACTCAGTCATGAAATTGCTCAAGTGAGCAACATGGAAATCCTGCTGCTCAGTGAACAGGAATCAGCTTGACTGCTCTTTTCATTCTTTTTAGTGCTAAAAATGTGTTGATAATTGCAAAAGCGATACAACTAAAAGTGCTAATGGGAGATTATTCTAGCTTTAAAATGTCAATGCGCTTGATGGAGTTATATTCAGGAGCAAATGCCTCAATTAATTTTTTCTAACATCTGTTTACAGTAAAGTACAAGAAGAATTGAGCCTTGTATCAGCGGTCTAGAATGGCTGGAAAACTTGCAGCTTTTTTCTCCCAAAAGCAGCTCTTTTACGGCTGCCTGTAACCTATTAACCACATCAGTGGGCTCACAGAAGGCTTATAGAAGAGCAGGAGCCAGAGGACAACACTGACTGTCTCTAGTCATAAAGAAAGTCAGCTTCCTATCTTAGGCTCAGCTGTCACTTCTGAAGGCGCAACATATGGGAAGCTAAAGCTCATGCTGAACAACTAGGAAGTTGGAAGACTGAGCAACTAAAGAGCTTAACAAGACCATCTCCCCCCACAATGGAAACAAGATTGTTCAGGCATTTATTATACTGTTAAGGTGGGTAATGTAGCTTCTTAAGTAAATCCATCTATTTCGTGGATCAAGTCATGTTACATGAACCAGAAACCAGAGTGCAGTGACACTATTCTGCTGGAGTTGCTGGGGATTTGTTTAATTTGCAATGGAGAATGTAAGCTGCCACTACCGTGCTTGGGATATAGATACAGCAAGCAGTGCAATGCAAGGGTCATATTCAGCCACCCATCCTTACACTGAGTGATGTGTTATTCTGCATATAATCGCACTGATATCAGATGGTCATTCTGGGACTTCTTGCAAAGCTAGCAGTCTTCCACAACCCAAGGAGCAACACTGCAGTCTAACAGTGTTCAGCATCAAATTTCCTCTCATCTGTTCACTCCTTAACACTAGAGAGGCTAAACTGTGCAGGTAGTAAGTATAAGGGCTAAAAGAAGCAATGAATGCTATGAAAGTGCATATGCTATGAAGCAACCTTGGTTTCCGTTCTCAGGGTCAGATGGCTGAAGCATCAAAGAGTTGTACAAAAGGGGCAGGCAGGTATCCTCCCTGACACACAAGCACCCTCAGGTGGTGAAGACAGTTGTCCACTATCTGCTGTACCTGCCACCTCCTCCTACCACACAGGAGTTAGGAGGACTAGGGAAAGAGGGCTGAACAGTGCACAGTTCCCATCACTGAAACTCCTGTCACTGGCATAACTTAGAGCAGCTGATAACAGTTTTCTGGCCAATCCAGGATCAAGGGGCACAAAGTTGGCTTAAAGAGATGTCTCTTCCCAGCCCTATTCTCTTCAGTTCTTCTAGGTGCACTAGAGAATGTAATCATCATCAGAGGGAGTGATTCGGAGATGAGGAGCACTGACTTGGTAGGCTAGAACAGGTCAGCAACCCCCGGCACACAAGGCCATTTTCCTCGGCACACCACCACCAGCCTGGGCTCTAGGCAGTTGCTGCCAGCCACGGAGCCCAGGCTGCTCCCAGCAGGCACCTGGGAGGCTGCAAGCCCTGAGGCAAGCAGACCAGGCTTTGTGGGCTGGCTGCAGCTGGGAGACTGCAAACAGCTGCTCCGGGCTCCGACATGTTGGCACTCTGGCACCTTCCAAGGTAGACATTGTGGGATTTTTTCAGCACTCCAGCCAAAACATGTTGCCTACCCCTGAGCTAGAACCACATTGCAGTCCAAGGCTGTGTCTGCAGTTTATGAAGACACACCTGAGCTAGATTTAAACTAGATAGTGCAGGTACTGATGACCGTGTTCAGCACAGCATTCAGATGCAAAACAAGCCCGTGACCCTGAGTGAATTGCTAGGCTGGGAACAGTGCTGCCACAGTCTTATGCTTTTCAGCCCATGAGTTTAAAGCAAACTTGGCCTTGCCTGTGTGAGCTGCAGTAATGGCTCTGGGCTTCATGAAGACAGGCCCTTTGTCAAGCAAGCCCTTTGTCACAACCTCTGTGTTCCTCTCTCTGATCATCTCCTTTAGTCCTCATCCTTAGATGAAGAGAATTGTACTTAAGGCATGCATTGCTTTGGATTGATTGATGACAGAAGTGCAAAGTATTACTGTTATTATATCAATGTGGTCAAAGCAATGGTGTGCTTGGGCCTCAAAGCTCATGAGCTTGGAGCCAGCATATTACATCAATCAGAGAGAGAGATGTGGGGCAGCCAGAAGGTTGAGAACCAGATAGAACAAGTCCAGGTACATCTGCATCTTGGGATTTGTATCCACCTGTCTCTGGTCTGGATATGGACAGAGAACTACTGATTTTTTTTTCCATATCCCCACAGCACTTACAAGGCTTATGGGGCCTAGTTTTGACACGTGTAGGCACATTCAGTAGCACCTCATTGAATGCCTGGGTACGAGTAGGGTGTTACTTGGTGGGATACTAGAATCTGCCTCTACCATGAGCTAGTGGCAAGACCAATGGGGATATTTATTGGTAAGATTAGGATGGCCGTTGGCAGCCACACAATTCATCAGAGGAGAGCTCTGATCTAATGACAAAAAGAAATACTTTCCTTTTTATTCATTTTGCCCTTGAGACACTATGGAGCTCTAATGAACCGCGTGCTGTAGAACATGGCATTATCTTTGATAGCGTTCAGTCAGGGTTATAATACTTAGTAACATAGGAACCTGGAATGAAAATGATGTTCCTATAATGGAGAAAAGGGCCATTATAGCAATTTTTTTTTTAAATCTTCACTTTCTGCTGGGAAAATAATTTACAAACCTTGATCTTTTCCCTTTGCCAAGTGTTTTGCTCATAACAACGTTCACAAAGAAAAAAAATCCCCCACAGGAAGGTGGCTTGCATATTGCATGTTTTGGGCATACGTTTCACTTGAGAACTCCAGGATGTTACACTACAATTGCCTCGTGAATGCTTTGTATTTGCCTGTTTTGTATTTGTGTTGGGGCTACATTTTTAAAGAAGGCTTTTAGTTGTAGCATAATAGGAATAAATATTAAGCTCATAGTTACTACCTTCTGTGACTGAAGAATGTACACCGGTTGTTGTTGCCACATGCTTTAAAATAGGTGTTGATATTTAAAATTCACTTAAAAGCCAACTGTTACTGACACAGCCAGACTCAAGGAAGCATTCAAGTGTAGAGCTGACTAAAAATACGAGAATCTTGACTGAAGCTGGTGACATTAGCACAGATGTCTATATGTTTGCAGTAATGATAATTAGACAACAGTAGTATATTTACAAAGTGATGCTCTTTCTTGCTGCTCCAGTCCTCTGGAGGTGAATGTATAATATATAATAGCATTGGTCTAACTTATTGCAAGCAGCATAGTCAAGAAATTTGCCCTGATGCATCGTCTTTATGCCCTGTTCAGGTGAAATGCTTAAATGCCTGGCCTTAAGCACTGGAGTCCTTCCCCTGAAGTCAGGAAAGGTGCGGGGGGGGTGGGCACAGTCTGGTGATTAAAGCACTGATTTGAGGCTTAGAAGGTCTTGGTTTGGTGTGTGGCCCTGCCACACAATTCCTTTGTGACTGTGAACAAGTCATTAAACTTCTTCAGTTTGATAGAGGTGTCAAATAGGGATGTACGAAGTGGGCCCTATTCAATTCGGATTCGGTTTTGGCCCAAATCGGGGACAGTGATTTGATCTGATTCAGATCACTGTCCCCAATTCAATTCAGCCGAATCCGGATCTGACGATTTGATGCTGATTCGGTGAATCGGCGATTTGGACATAGGCGCAGCTTTAAAAGGTTTTTTTCTACATACCTCGAGGTACCAGGTGCGACTCATGATCACTGCGACGTTGGGGCAGATGGAGCGTACCACAGCAGTGCGGGGGGCTCTCCAGCGTACTTAGCAGCAGACCCGTAAGTGGACCGGAAGTACTTCTGGTCCACTTACGGGTCTGCCGGGGTGCCCCCCCCAACCCAGGACCAGTCACTGAGCCAGGGGCCCAGGGGGGGCTCCCAGCATGCTCCCTGGTGGACCCAGAAGTGCTTCTTGTCCACTTCCAGGTCTGCTGCTGAGCGCACTGGGGAGCCCCCCATGCTCCTGTGGGACGCTCCATCTGCCCCAGCATCACAGCATTCACGAGCCCCTGCTACCTTGAGGTATGTAGAAAAAACATTTAAAGCTGTCTCTTTCTGAATCACCAAATCTGTCCAAATCTCTCCGAATTGATTCGGAGAGATTAAAGGGTCCTCTGATTCAATTCAGATTGAGATATTCGGCTACCGAATCGAGCCAAATCTCCACCAAATTGAATCAGGGACCGAATCTCCGCACAGCCCTAGTGTCAAACTATTTTAGATCCATGGCCAGATTGAGACCAGGAAGAGCTTCCTAGTACAGATCTGGACCACTTCCAGCAGCAGGGAGAGAGGCAGCATTAATCACAAGTTTCCTGAGCTACAGGGATTATATATCCATTCCTTGCCTGGCACCTAACATGGGAGCTCCTTGTCTCTTGACTCTTTGTCTTCAAAATGAGTTAAAGATACCAGCTCTTAAAGGAGGGGCTCGGTCACTGGCAGAAGTGAAAGTTCATGATTAAGCTAGTCCTGCTGCTGCTTCTGTTTTAATAAGGGAAAAGCTGGCTTGGTTAGATGCAAAATGGTAAGAAAATATGCCATGTACTCACCAGAACTGTATATTGAACTACGAAGCTCAATGAGAAATCACAATCCTTTGCTGTTTCTCATCTCATCAGAAGCATTTATGTTTGGTATTGAGTATTATGAGCATGGAGCTATGTATTGAGAGTCTGTAGAGTGCTGTATAAATGCAGAAGTAAGCATACCCTGGGGATGTATTTGACTTGAACTCTCTTTTGAGTACCATCTATAAGAATTCTATAGTAAACTACTGGTTTCTTCTAATCCTAAATCATCCCTTCCACTGGGCATTTCAAGAGGCAAAGCTAGTTGTCAGTGATAAAGGGCCCTCGTACCCTTTGAAATGTTTGTAACATTTCTGCTTCAAACTGGTAGATGGATCAGTTGGGATGAAATAAGAATTGACTCAAACCTTTCTCCATCCCTAGAACTAAACTTGATTCCAACCTTTTTCTGATGTTTACTTAACTTGTTTCGTGTTTCCTCTTTGTTCCCAGCAGAAATGGGCCAGCCCTCCCCAAAGCTTGTGAATGTTTTGATGCAGTGTTTTGTTTGGCTTACATCAAATTGTAGGACCAGAAACAGATGTAAATTCCTAGGGGAGAGACTGTTCTTGTGGGATTTCCAACTTGCCTGGAAGCACAAAGTGTTGGAAAGAGCACAAAAAACCCTGCTCCTCATTCAATTTCCAAGCTTGTTTTTGAAAACCAAATGGATTCAAGTAACTTGGATAAAGTTTAAAAGTAGCATCCAAATGCAAAGGGAGAGACTTAATCAGTCACACACGAGGAAAAGCATGTGACACAGCCTCACCCACTCTCAGATGAATCTTTGGGCTCCTTAGCTATTTACAAAACCAATTCAAGGCCCCATCTTGTCCCAGCCTAGCTCAGGAACATTGTCTCACCTGGCTTCCCTGACTCCTACTCCAAGCTCTCTCAGCCCCTTTGTTCTGAGCAAAGTGAATGCATGTAGTGCCTTCTCCTGTGTCGCATGGTCCATTTCCAACACCCCTTCCTTTATCACTGTCCTCTTATTTTTAGCTGGAAGCATATTTTCCTTCTTTGTCTGGGATTTTTGACTTCTCCCTCTATTTTCTATTTAATTCTGTAAAGTACATTGTGGTATGGTTTGCATGAGCGGCTTCAGAGAAGCTGTTGTGCTGCCTCCTCTAAGCTACAGCTTCCTTCATCTCAGTATGCAGTTCCTCAGTAGACCAGTTTAGAGACAGAGCTCAGCTGGTACAGTTGTTCTGTATATGTTTACAACACTGCTAAGGCTGCCTGATGTATTGGCCATTTTTATCCCTCACTTTTCCACAAGTTGGTGCCAACAATGATTCTAGCAATTGACTGGCTCAGCTTGTTCCATGGTAATTTCAATCCATTTGGAGAGCTGAAAATTGTCAGTTGCTACCATTGTAGCTTTTCTCCGTCTGCAAGTCATTATCAATTTATATTAATTAAGATAATTTATAACAAATTGCTGTGTTTTCTCATATTTTGCAGATCACAAACAGCTTCTCAAAAGCTAATGACAGATACCACACAGCAACGAATAGGAGGGAAAAATACTTTGCTCATGCAATTAGTGTTAGAGAGTTCACAAGAGGACACATGGAAGAAAGACCACAGGGGAAAGAAAGAAACAAGGAAAAAAGAAAGCGTAAGCCTCATCTAATACCACTGCTTCAATTTAAAATAGCTAAGGGTAGGAACAGATGCTGTAATGGTTCCTGTACAAAGAGTGCCTGCGTTTGTCCTGAAACAGAAATATCCTGGGATTGGCATGAATTATACACATTGCCCTTCTAATCGGGGTTTACTAATTGGCTGAATGCATCACGGCTTTTCTGCCATTGAGTCAATGATGCAATCCCAAGATAACCATTCAGTTCACTACTTTACAATGTCCTGGGATAGTATTAGTACTACTTATCCCATGAACCTTTGTAGGATTTATACTGACACAATGGACACAAACATCTGAATGATTGCACTTTGTCCCAGAATAAAATGGCTTATCCCAGGACAAATGTGACTTCTATTTGTATCCTAAAACACTTCAGTGATATCCAAAGGAGCTTTGAAAGGAGGGTTCATTTCTGACTGTATCTTCTGCAAGATATAATTGCTATCTCCTTTGTTCACTGGGATGCAATTTCCAAAGCAAGAGAAAACCACACATGCCAAAATGCTATTCTTCATTAGCTTTCACACAGACAGTTAGTGTGAAGAGGAATGTAACACATGCTCTGGTAATAATTTAATTAGTATTGAGTCCCTGCCTATTAGCAAACAGAATCCACACCGAGTTTACTTACCCTTCTGACAACTGCACATAAAATTAACAGCTCCCATAATAAGACTATCTTGGTGTGAGGGAAGATTTTGTACCACCACAGCACCTTACCACTAGCAAATCACTCTTTCACTCTCTCTCCTGGAAATAAGACTCCATGTTCCTTTCCATCAGATGAGATATTAGTATAGGCAAAGCCCAAAGGTTATAAATGCAGATTATAATTCAGCCCGTGGTTACTGACAGGACCAGAAATAATGCCCCTTCACATATTAGCTGGTAGAACTGACTATTGGTGGACTCAGTACCTTTCCATCAATGGTAGCCACCATTCCACTGTCATGATGGGTTTCCTTGTCCTGAGGCTATCCTGAGTCATTGATATCTCTGTTATGCAACATATATAGCTGGGAGCATGGTGTAGGCTGATTGTACTGAGTTGCATATTTAATCCTCAGTGCAGGGATTACAATGGACAGTTAATGTTTCTGATCAAAAAATAAGATTTTGAATCACTCAAAAAATGATGTAATGATCACGCTCGTACATCTTTGTACAAAGCCATAATTCCATTTTTCTGTGTTTTTTTTTTCTGAAGAGGGAAAGGAACACAAACCAGCTGCCAATAAACAAATGAAAATATATTTTTAAAAGATCTGCCAAATTAGATCTGATTGACAGCGTCTGCTTAAGAGAGTAAGAGGGCTGGAACATTAGCACTGAGCTCCACTGGCAGCACGGCATGGAAGGAATTATGGAAAGAGTAGACTGGCAGACCACATGGTGTGCCCCTGGTCTCATAGTTAGAAGCACTGAAACTGCACTAAATCAACAAAAACATCGGAGAGGAAAGACAGGGGAAAGTCTGTCATTGAAAATGAGGGGGAAATGACATTTAAAAAATATTAGTCCACCATCCCAATTAGTTCAGACATGTAATTTAGACTGACTTGAACAAATGTACACTGAAATTAGTGACATTGCAGCAGGGATAGTTTGACCTCCCCTTTGCCTCATGTAATTATGAATAGGAACCATCACACCTGAAATCCAACTGTCCCTTCACCAATATTAGAGATGCTGCAAGAGTTATTTATCAGGGTGATGTAATGTCCTGCAAAGATTCCCTCCCCTTTCCTGATTTACAATCAAGGAATATTTGACAGAGAGAGTTTTGCATAGGGAACTTCTTGGGTTGTGCTTGAAAAGCTGTATGTAAAGCAGGATCTATATTAAGCCTCACTTTGCAGCGGAAAGCACGTGAACAGACTGATGCCACATTGATTCTGGGGCTCTGCATGGACATAGCAGCTGGCATATGTACCTGATGTGTAGGATTAATTAGCATTAACCAGTTCTAGGTAGACCTCCAACAGTACATTGTATAGTTGATAAAGATATTCTCAAACTCTAGTCTTCAGAGAATTCGCTGGCAGTTTCAGTAAAGGGGGTTGGGCATGTGGTACTGCCTGGATCCTGTTTTTACACTTATCTGATAAATAATATTGGCAGTGAAGACATGTCCTCTGAGGGCCACAGGATGGAGTGCCTGAGTGAAGCTATATGTGGGCTATACCCCAAAAATGGATAGAATATAGCTGTGTTGGTGGTACTGGATGCATGCCGATAAACACTCCTAAGAGAGCAAGCTTATTACCACTTCCCTAGTGCTGCCCTCATGCTGTTTAGGGGTACAGCACATGTGGAGTAAGCATGGCTGCTTCACTGTGGTTCTCCCTAGCATGGTTCTTTGACAGGCCCTAATTGCAATATCTATCTAATAGTTGAAAATGTCTGCTCCAGGGAATTCAGAAGCTGGAATAGTGAGAGTGGGAGAGAAACACCTTTCTTAATATTACTTTTCTGTGAAGGTATTTGATGCATTTTCTACAGGGTAGTATGGGTAGGAGAGATGATGATCTGTCTAATCATGAAAGTGAGGGTGCATCAATAGGATGGCCTAATCATTATTTGTTTTACTGTAGTGCTTAAAAGTCTTGTTCATGGTGCAATCCCCCTCCCCTAAAAAAAATGGTCCCTGATGTAAAGAACAGGCAGTGTTAGTGTAAGGCAATAAACACCAAGCAAATAAATGGAGTCCAGTGTTAACCCTCTCATGGTCAACATGGCAGCAAGTGGCTGCAGCAGGCAAACAGGCTAAGTGTTGTAGGGATTGTGAATGCTGCGTGTTCCTGGAAGCGGGGAGGGGGCACAGAAAGCTCCCACAGGCAGTGACAGTGGAGGCGGCAGCGGGAGCATGGCGGCGGTAAGTGGGGAGCTCCCACAGGCGGTGACAGTGGAGGCGGCAGTGGGAGCATGGTGGCGGTAAGTGGGGAGCTCCCACAGGCGGTGACAGTGGAGGCGACAGCGGTAGCATGGCGGCGGTAAGTGGGGAGCTCCCACAGGCGGTGACAGTGGAGGCGGCAGCGGGAGCATGGCGGCGGTAAGTGGGGAGGTCCCACAGGCGATGACGGCGGCAGTGGGAGCATAGCGGCAGTAAGTGGGGGGCTCCCATAGGCGGCCGCAACGCTGTCGGCATCGGGGCAGAGGGGGTGGTGAGTGCTGACAGGCGGTTTGGCAACCACCCACAGATGCCGCTGGCAGTGTCACTGGCAGCCAGTGGCAATCACAGACCACCCGCAGATGCCGCCGGCAGTGTCAGGGGCAAGGGTAGGGCAGCAATGAGCAGCGACCACCTGCAGGCACCGTCAGCGGTGCCTTTTCACAGGGGGTGCACCACCATGCTCAAGGGGTGCACATGCACCCCGTACGCATCGCCAATGGTAGGGATCATAGCAGAGGGAGAATCTGAAGTAACTTGCTATAGCCCACAAATTACTTTTGAGAGAGAGAGTATGTTTCACTGGAGGTGAAGGCACCCAGTCACTGCTTTGCAGCAAAGATATCATTAAATATGAAAGTTCAACATTATGAAAAAGTTTGAGAAGAAAAAAACACAGCATCTCAATAAGCTAATAGGGATGCAATAGCATGGGAGGGAATAAAAACTAAATGGTGTATGTGACTTTGTCAGAGTGGGCTGTCCTCCTCCCTGCTAACACACGCATATGCCAGTACTTGCTATGCAGAGTGTCCATCTTCTGTGGGATGGGAGTTGTGGCACCAGTCTCTATGGGGTAGAATGGCTCACAGCAGACCTTACAAATTCTGCAAGCCACTGTCACTTGAAAGATTTATGTTGCCATGACTACATGGTGAAATGTCAACCTGTTCCTCTGTCAGAGAAGTCAAAAGAGCTATTTTAAAAGAAAGGGGGGGGGAGGGGAGAGAGAGACAAAGAGAAAAATAGACCACAGGTCAAAGATAAATCAAAGAATGCAATGGCAAAGGGTCCAGACACTTTGGCAGTACTTGGAAAGCAAAGAAAATTGAAATAGGTTGAGGTATGGAAAATGACACTCAGCTGTGGTGCCCCACCAGATAAAATAGTTTGGTGCTGACCAGTGACCACGGCCATTAGTATGTAGATGGTATTGTTTCAGCATGATGCAGGTGAAGCCAGCTCAGCTACAGTCACATCACCAGGGTCATCAGAGCATTCAAGGCTGCTGTTAGTGTCAGACAGTCAAAGCTCCACCCGATTTTTTCCTAGCTAAAAACTACAAACTGCATGGCAAAGTCTTTTCCTAGGGTTTCTAGTGAGGGAAGCACAGGATTGCCTGATGTGGCAGTTACTAGGGGTGTGAGAAGCAGGCCCTATTCAATTCGGATTCAGCCCAAATCAGGGACAGTGATTCGATTAGTTGATTCAGATCGCTGCCCATGATTCAATTTGGCTTAATCCAAATCTGAAGATTCAATGCTGATTTGGAGAATCAGTGATTCGGACACAGACATTGCTTTAAAAGTTTTTTCTACATACCTTGAGTAGCAGGCACGGCTCATGATCGCTGCTATGCTGGGGCACATGGAGTGTCCCACAGGAGTGCAGGGGGCACTCCAGCTGCTTGGTCCACTTCTGGGTCTGCTGCTGAGCGTGGTGGGGAGCCCCCCCTGCTTCTGTGGGACACTCCATGCACCCCAGCATCGTAGCACTCATGAGCCACCTGGTACCTACAGGTATGTAAAAAAACCATTTAAAGCTGTCTCTATGTCCAAATCTCCAAATCTTTCCGAATCTCTCAGAATCAATTCGGAGGGTTCCAATTCGATTCGGAGAGATTAAAGGGTCTCCGATTCAATTTGGATTCAGAGATTCAGCCACCAAATTGGACCAAATCTCCACCAAATCGAATCAGGGACCGAAGCTTCACACAGCCCTAGGAGTTGCACCTATCCTGGAAGCAGAATTTGGTGTTGTAGCTGTAGATTATGTCAAAGAAAAAATAAAGATCGGTAATAAGATGATTGCTGCTAGTGCATGACACTTAGATTTTTGCAAAGACTTTAAAATACTGTAATGTAAAGAAGTTGCAAGTGTAACAGCATGTTATAAAATAAGACTGGAGTAGGAGTATAGTGAAAGATACAGGAAAAGGCTTAAGCCTGGGAAAGAATATACCATATTTACTTGCATTCAATATATACTTCCCCCCCAAAAAATTAGCCCTTCAAAATTGGGGCGCATATCTTAGGTGTGGAAGCTGATTTTTCTTCACTGGAGTAGAAGCAGGATAAACAAGAGCATGCAATGTGCCTCATGACTGCCAAGGTAACTGCTGTTTCTCCCTGGGGCTGCAGAGAACAGGGATGGAGTCCAGTATTACGCCTCTCAATGACTAATGAGGCAGTGGCTTTTGGCTGAATAGCCAATGAGCCAGCTGAATGAGCTGCTGCATGCAGTCTGTAGTATGCTGATGATGGTTGTGGTATGTAAACAACACTATTATTTCCAGGAACTTATATAAAGAACTATTTACAGTAAAGAAATAACAGCTACTTTGCTACTGCCCTGGTAAGGGTCAGGGCCCTGACTTGCTGTAGTCCTACCACACCTAGGAGTCCCTGCTGCCCCAGCCAGACTGTCTCCTGGGATTCCACACATCCTGGACACTATTTCCAAGTAGACTATGTCCCACATGTAGACTCTGTGTCGCACAGTCGGCCATTACTTTGGACAATTCTTTCTTATATTCTTCTGTCTAAAAACAAGATGCCCATCTTATTTTGGGGCTTGTGGTATATGAGCAAATGTGATATTCCCTGTGATAAAGGTACAGTGCGAAAGCTGAGGCAAGCCAGGGCCATCTCCATGGGATTAAAGGGTTGTTGGTGAATTCAGTTGTTCATTTTTAACCTGCACTTTGTTATGCGGAGCAGAGAGCTAACGGGTATGCTTCTGAGAAGCCAACAAAAAGGTGGGCTAGAAATAAATGGACAGATAGTGAGCCAGAAAGATTGCTTATTTTCCCTGTTGCTAACAATTTTCCTTTCTGCTCCAGTTAAACCCTTCATGTGGGGACTTTAAGACATAATGCCAAAGAAAAGAAAAAGGTGGCTTAAATATACATTAAATTGAGGTGCTGTGCTGAACAGAAGCCTTGCTACTAAATCTGTCTCTCTACAGGCTAATATTCCCAATGCTTTATTTATCCAGGCTTTCTTCTCCAAGTTCTAATGAGCCACCTGTCTTCTGCTACCAGAACCAACAGCAGGAAGGGAAGAGATGACAGATACATTATTTTGATAATTCTTCAAGTGGCATTTTTAGGTTGTATGCCATCCACAGTATCCCAGCGCCACTGGCCAAAGCAATGATGGGCAACTAGAGTTATGGTAAAGTGTCTTTAATATGATTGGGTTTGGTCTGTGAGTCAAAAGTTGTAGAAGACAGAACTGTGAAGAAAGAACTTCAGGGTAGTAGCTATGGTGTTGACATTTCATTTTTTGGCAGTTGTCTTTCTGTATTTCATAGGTGCCTGGTTGCATAGATTCTTGTTATCTGTGGATAAATTAAAATAAGAAGGTAATGAAATAACTTATTTTTATTTGTCATCTAGAATTCTCTTACCTTGACATAGGATTTCAATTAAAGGACTAAATATGCATTTAAGATTTGAACCAGGGCCAGAGGGCTACCAAATTTGGGCTCTAATTATACAGGCAAAAGTCCACAACTAAGAATTTTCCTTTGTCAGTCATCAGAGTTCCAGACCAAAAGCATCCATTAAATCATTTATTCTGACCTTCTTGTATATCATAAGGAAGAGTTTCACACAGTTGCTCTTGTAGTGAGATCCATCATTTGTGAATGGCTAAAGCAGCTCTTCCCCAAAGGCATGAAGAAATAGACACTCCACTACTTCCCTTGAAAACACTCATTGCCTCTGTGACAGTAGAACCATATGGGAAAGTTGCAAACAACTTGAAAAATGCTACCTCACGTACTGACCTGAAAACTTGAGGACACAAGATTGCTAAGAAAAGTTCACAGAATCATAGAAAATTAGGATTGGAAGAGACCTCAGGAGGTCATCTAGTCCAACCCCCTGCTCAAGGCAGGACCACCCCAACTAGATCATCCCAGCCAGGGCTTTGTCAAGCTGGGATTTAAAAACCTCCAAGAATGGAGATTCCACTACCTCTCTAGGTAACTTTCCGCCAGTGCTTCACCACCCTCCTAGTGAGAGAGATTTTCCTAATATCCAATCTAAACCTCCCTTGCTGCAACTTGAGACCATTGCTCCTTGTTCTGTCATCTGTCACCACTGAGAACAGTCCAGCTCCATCCTCTTTGGAACCACCCTTGGTGTAGTTACCCTTCAGGTAGTTAAAAGTAGCTATCAAATCCCCTCTATCTTCTCTTTTCCAAACTAAATAAACCCAGTTCCCTCAGCCTCTCCTTGTAAGTCATGTGCCCCAGCCCCTGAACCAGTTTTCGTTGCCCTCCACTGGACTCTCTCCAACTTGGCCACATCCTTTCTATAGTGGAGGGTCCAAAATTGGGCACAATACCACAGGTGTGGCCTCACCAGGGCAGAATAGACTAAAATAATTACATCCCCTGATCTCCTGGAACACTGTTAGCCTTCTTGGATTGGAAATGGATTGGAAAAGGATTCTTTGAGGACCTGCTCCATGATTTTTTGGGGGGACTGAGGTAAGGCTGACTGGTCTGTAGTTCCCCGGCTCCTCCTCCCTCCTTTTCTTAGAGATGAGCACCATATTTACTGTTTGCCAATCATCCAGGACCTCCCGCGATTGCCATGAGTTTTCAAAGATAATGGCCAGTGGCTCTGCAATCACATCAGCCAATTCTTTCAGCACTCTCAGATACACTGCATCTGGCCCCCACAGACTTGTACACTTCTAGTTTTTCTAAATAGTCCCTAACCTGTTCTTTCACCACCTTCTTCCCCAAACTGTACTGCCCAGAGCAGTAGTCTGGGAGCTGACCTTGCCCGTGAAGACCAAGGAATTGAGTACTTCAGCCAAAGGAATTGAGTACTTCAGCCTTTTCCACATAATCTGTCACTAGGTTGCCTCCACCAATCAGTAAGGGACCCACACTTTCCCTGACCTTCCTGTTGTTGCTAACATACTTGTAGAAGCCCTTCTTGTTACCTTCACATCTCTTGCTAGCTGCAACTCCAGTTGTGCTTTGGCCTTCCTGACTTCATCCCTGCATGCCCAAGCAATATTCTTATACTCCTCCCTTGTCATCTGTCCAAGCTTCCACTTCTTGTAAGCTTCCACTTCTTGTAAGCTTCCTTTTCGTGTTTAAGCTCACCAAAGAGTTTTCTGCTAAGCCAAGCTGGTTGCTTGCCACATTTGCTATTCTTCCTGTACATCAGGATGGTTTATTCCTGTGCCCGCAGTAAGGTTTCTTTAAAATACAACCAGCTCTCCTGGATTCCTCTCCCTCTCAGACTGGTCTCTCAGGGGATCCTGCTCATCTGTTCCCTGAAGGAGTCAAAGTCTGCTTTTGTGAAGTCCAGGGTTCATGCTCTGCTGCTCGCCATCCTTCCTTTTGTCACGATCCTGAACTCAGTCATCTCGTGGTCACTGCTGCCCAACTTGCCATCCACTTGTACATCCCCCACCAATTCTTCCCTGTTTGGGAGCACCAAGAACAGCACCACCCCTAGTTGGTCTCTCCAACATTTGCACCAGGAAGTTGTCTCCAACACTCTACAAAAACTTAGTGGATTGCCTGCACGCTGCTATATTGTCCTCCCAGCAGATGTCAGGGTGATTGAAGTCCCACAGGAGAACTAGGGCCTGTGATCAGGAAACTTCCGCTTTTTGTCTGAAGAAGGCCTCATTTACCTCATCCGCCTGGTCTGGTGGTCTATAACAGACACCCACCACAACATCACCTTTGTTACTCTCTCTTCTAACCTTAACCCGGAGACTTTCAATAGGCCTACCTCTAGTTTCATACTGGAACTGTGAGCAATCATACAGCTCTTTTACACGCAGCACAATTCCTCCTCCTCTTCTCCCCTGCCCGTCCTTCCTGAACACTTTGTACCCATCCATGACAATGCTCCAGTCATGCGAGCTATCCCACAAGTCACTGTTATTCCAATCACATCATAGCTCCTTGACTGTGCGAGGACTTCCAATTCTTCCTGCTTATTTCTCAAGCTCCATGCATTCGTGTACAGACACTGAAGTTACTAGCTTTTTGCCCTACTTTCTCAGGAAGAATGAAGAGGTCTCTCCTGTTGTCCCCTCTTCCTTATGCTTCCTCCAGGTCCTGCGCTTCCCCGCTTATCTCAGGGCTTTGTTCTCCAACCCTGGTTTAAAGCTCTCCTAAGTAAGTTAGTGAGCCTGTTTGTGACAAGGACCTTCCCTCTCTTTGTCAGGTGGATCCCATCTCTTCCTAGAAATCCTTCTTCTTGGAACAACATTCCATAGTGAAGAAGTTGAATCCCTGCTGGTGACACCACCTGCGCAGCCATGCATTGATCTGTCAGATGCATCCTCTCCTGCCAGGGCCCTTCCCCTGGA
Organism: Alligator sinensis; assembly: GCF_000455745.1. Taxonomy (NCBI): domain Eukaryota; kingdom Metazoa; phylum Chordata; order Crocodylia; family Alligatoridae; genus Alligator; species Alligator sinensis. The sequence goes on from NW_005842722.1 coordinate 277,876, forward strand.
CCAGAAGGATTTAAGGGAATAAGACCTGTGCCCTCATCCCCTCACCCTTGCACCCAGAGCCCTGAAGGCACTCTTGATCTGCTCAGCCCCACCCTGGCAGTATCATTGGTGCCCACATGGATGAGCAGCATGGGGTAATAGTCAGAGGGTCAGATGAGTCTCGGTAATCCTTCCATGACATCTCAGATCCAGGCTCCAAGCAAGCAGCAGACCTCTCTGGACAACAGGTCAGGCAGGTAGATGGATCTCTGCATCCCCCACAGAAGGGAGTCTCCAACCACCATCATCCATCACTTCCTCTGCATGGCAGTGGTCTCAATCCTCCCCACCTTGGGGATTCCTGGCCTGGCCTCTTCCACCAATGGAATGCACTCCTCCTCCTCCTCTGTTGCTAGCACCCCATATCTGTTCTCCAGGCAAACCTCTGCACATGGGGATGATGACTTCTTGCTACCAGAAGATACAAGCTTCCACCTTCCTGAGAGTCCATGCCCTCTCCCTTTTCTCGAACCACCCCTAGTCCTTCCTTCACAGCCCTAGAGGTTCCCTCCAGCATGGAATTGATAAAGTCCTTATGGTAGAGGATGCTTCAGAGTCTTGCTACCACCTCTTGTAGCTCTCTTGCCTTCTTTCTGAGGTACACCACCACAAGGCACCACTCATATTGCAGGCACTCCCCCATCTGGCTGATACTGGAAGGAATCTGCACGCCGCAGTGTGCACAGTACCAAACCAGGACCTGGTTGGAAGCCTCAGTGGTGTGTGGGCCTGTCTGGACAGACACCTTACAGGTGGAAGCAGTTAGTTACCCAAGTTACCCAAGCTCAAAGTACTACATAAGATCCTGGAGGTAAGTTTTCCTGAAGTATGTTTACTTTCAGTTGCAGTTACTTTCAGGTTGATAATTAGCCACCCCCTTGTAAATTTGGCTTCCCAGCCTGGTGATAGCTCAAAGGACAGCATCAGCTTTGTCTGCTGGACAATTCACCTGGCTTGAAAGGCCAAGATAATAATCCTCCAAGGTTCCTTCTCTGTGCATTTTAATTTACCATATTGCAAAGTAGTTGTGTAGCCTCTTAGATGTTCAGCATATATTCTGTGATGCCAGACTGCTGTCAGAGGAGTTAGACCTTGCATACTAGTATGTTGTAAGTCTTAAAAACAATTAAAAATATACAGAGAATCCAGATGGCAAGGAGTCAAAATCTGCCTTCAGTGATGCATGCACAGCTTCTATTTTCAAGAAAGATCAATGTTGAATGGAGGAGCCTTGACAGAGAGCCTTTAATAAGGACACAAAAGGCAAGCAAAGAAAACCTCTGAAATAGCAAGGCCACATGGTGTAGTTTGTCATTCAGATAACTGAGGTAGCTTGCTGCCACTTTATGTCAAGTATCTTTAAAATGCTAGAGTTAGGGCCAAATCCTAAGTTTCTTCAGTGACTTTTTCTTTGATTCTTATGGGAGTTTTGGCTGAGGGAGTAAGCTGTGAGCCGTAAGGACACTCAGTGCACCTTCTCGCTTCCCTCTGCAACAGTGAGTAGAGAAGAGACACTATGGAGTCATCAGATGTCTTCATGTGGCTGGGTGCATGCGCAACCTGTTTGTTTTTGTGCATCTTTATAGGTAGGACCCTAGTGAATTCATGGTGGGAATGGGCTGCACTGTGGCACCTTTAATCTTGCAGGTTCTCCCTTGCGCCCTCCCCCACCCCATTAGCAGAGGTACCTCACTTGCAGCTCACTCCTGATTGGCAGGGAAGTGAAAACTGTGGTTTTAGATAGGGCGCCATTTTTGCCTCCCTGCCAGTCATCAGCAGGCAGTGGGGCCACTGGGGCCCCTCAGCCAATCAGTGGTGGGAGGCAAAAAAGGCACCGTGTTTAAACCCACGGTTTTTACTTCCCCCTTGATTGGGAGCAAGCCACAAGCAGGGCCCTTTCACTGATCAGTGGCAGCGGGGCATGCGGAGGGCAGGGACCTGCAAGATTAAAGGAGCCATAGCACGGCCCACTTCTGCCGTGAATTCAGGACCACAGAGAGTAAACCAGTGCCGTGCATATGTGGATGTCAGTAGCACTTTGCATAGACTGAACTTACACTGCCTAATAATCAGTAGATCCAGGATGAAATCAACACTGACTTCGGAGTTGTTGAGGTACAGCCATTGGGAGTCTCTTCTCCTTATACCCCCCCCCCCCCCCACCCCCTCTTG
>NW_005842722.1:280117-298174 GCF_000455745.1 Alligator sinensis
CCCCAAGCTCTGATGCTGCACTGGGAGCTGGGTGTCTGAAGTCCTTGCACCTTCCCACAAAACAAAGCCTGCAGTACAGCCAGTGACCTTTTGTTCAGGCAGATATTTGTCAAATGGTCCCTTGGCCTGTTTCAAGGAGAAAAGCATGATGGGATGACAGGAGCAGCACAGTTAAGTTTTAGGGTGGAGGGTTCTTTTTTCCTAAGCCATGGTCTCTGCTTTTGGAAATGAAGGTCTGAAGTGGCATATAGAAAATATAGTCTGGCTGGATGCCTGTCTCAGAGGAAAATAAGGACATGAGACAACCAAAGTCTCATCAGGCACTGTGGCAGCATGCCCACACTGAAATATTCAGGGATTGGACCATTTGGTTCTTCATTGAAATTTTCTGCAGAAAGCCAACGATCCCTGCAACAAAACATATTCACTTAGTTAACCCCCCCCCCTTTTTTTTTATCAGTAAGCAGTTTTCAAAGTAAATTTTTGACCAGCCCTAGCTCCTCAGCAGTTTCCCTAGGGCACACCATTTTAGACGTCTCTGTCTTAGTGCTCTAATTCTTCTCAGGGCTCCTAAATCTTTTTCTTTTCCTCCTCCTTATGTCAGCCTCTCACTTTCATGCTATTCTTGAAGTTTCACATCCCTTGCCAAGCTCATTCTTGCCCCTGCTTCACATCTCTACTTAAGACTCACTTCTTCCAAGAATTTTTACTGTGCTAATCGCCTCAACAATGATATTTGCAGTTAAATCCCCTAACTGAATCACCTGAACTGTTGTCCAATACAGACAGTCCAAAATATAGAACCGTGAGCTCATCAAAACCAGGGAACATCTAATTCCATATTTTCTAAGCAGCACGCATATTAGGGCGTATTAATAACAAACACTACTGTTTCAGTCTCTCTATTAGGGATAAATGAACCTCTCAAGTTTTTCAATTCAGAGAAGTAACCAGAAATCCAAATGCTTATTTGAAGCTCATCCAGATTCCCTTGGCCTTCCTTCCTATTAAGCTGGAAATCAGGAGATTTCCACTAGGTTATTGGTTTTGCTCCAGTTGGAAGTGCTGCAAGAATAGTTTTTCCTCCAACTGTTCCAGTATTTCTAGTTCTTTTCCAGACTGAAGCCAGCATATGCAGAGAGACATGAAAAGTTTTGATTAAAGAAAGCTGAGAGGGATTGTAAACTGGAGCTTAAGATGGGGGGGAAAAGTGAGAATGTGTTGGCAGAAGGGGGAAGAGAATAGAGAGAAAAGCTTGGATGAAGGGAGAAAAAAATAAGAATAACAAGAATTATAAAAGAAAGAAAAATGCACAAGAAGAAAAAAGCCCAACAGGGAAAAAGAAGACAGGGAGACAAAGCAGGGAAGGAATAGACCCAGGGCAAGTGAGATGAAGTAACTAGTGTGGAAGCAGATGGTGACTATTGCTCACCAGTGGAATAGACCAGTACTAATTGGCTGGATGTTTCTGTCATCCTCAATCATAGGTAGCTATTTTAGAAACAATTACGGGTACCTCGATAAATTACTTTTAAATACTGTTAGCAGCATCTTTAAATAAGGTGTCTGGAGGTACTATCTTTAATGTGCATTAGGAAAAGTACATTAATGCACGTGTAGACATGGCCTTGGAGTCTTTAATCTTTAAATACTTTGAAATACTGACTGCCCACAAATAGAAACTATGATACTTTTAGCAGGCAGCATCACCTGAACACAGCCATGTTTCAAGACCCTTCCCCAGGGATAGCAAATGAAACAGCCCTCCTGAAGTTGCTACTAGGATAGTAAGGTTACTACCAGGAAGTCTGCTTCCAGGGAGCTGATAAAAACCGAATTCTCAGAAAATGGATTTCATGCACTAGGAAGAATCATGCTTTATATTTTGTCTATTGAGTATGCGATGAACCAACAATGGCTTTCAACAGATGTGGCTTCAAAAGCTGTCAACACACTTATCAGTAAATTGCAGAACATAGAGCATCTAACACACATTCAAGGTCACTGACAGGTGACATGGCAAACAAAAGCAGATTAAACATTGTGCAATTGTCTAACACTGTTCCAGTTGATATTTACCAATAGCAGGTTATGGAACATTGCCTTTTGTTGATTGGAGTCACTGAATATAGTGTCATTTCTTTGAAACTAACGCCTGTCAATTTTATCTAGGCAAAATACAGGCACTTATCCACTAAGGGACAAATCTTCCTCCTGGTGCCTGGGGAGTTACGGGCAGGCTGATCCCCTGTTATTGCTGATGGGTATTCTTAGGCATACTGTGACTCCTTGTGCACCAAAGGGAAAACATGGGCTTTAAGTGACTTTACTGTTTAACATAAAAATTCTCTGGAAGTTTGCTGATGTTCCTCTAGAAAATCATTTGCAACATGTTTTCAGTCTCCTAGAGACATAAGAAAAAGCTAGAAATCATTAAGAAGAGGGAGAAAGTTGTAATTAATGAACTTACTCAACTTATGGATCTGGAACTATGCTGGACAGTCTATGAATCAAATTGCAAGATATTCAGTGAACCAAATAAGTAGGCAACAATATTAATCCCAGTGTGCATTAATAATTGCACTGGAAGGCACTTTCTATTGCTGGTAATAAATAAAGGGTGTTACTTCTACGAACTGTTTCTTATTTCCAGCCAGATTCACATGTAAAAAATATCCCTGCTGTAAATAATCAGGGAAATCTTGACACCCTGTAGGTAGCAATTAGAAACAAAAGCTGATAGGTTTCTTTAAAGCATTCCAGTTGCAAGCAGCAGTCTTGAATGAGCTTTTTCCCCCTTCTCCCTCTCGTCCTGCAACAGATTCCAGGCACATCGTGTTAGCAGCATCTCCTGCTAAGAAGAGGCATTTGGGTCAAGATTAAAGACTCTAAGGGCATGTCTACACGTGCATTAATGCACTTTTCCTAATGCACATTAAAGATAGTACCTCCAGGCACCAATACATGAGCACTGAGGCTGCTCTGACACTGGAATTCCAGTGTCAAAGCAGACTTGATTAATTGAGTCTGCGGCAGCGAGGCAATTACTGTGCTCCAGCAGCCTCCTGCATTCCCATGCTGCCATTGTTATGCTGATACATGAGATGCAGGAGACTGCTGGAGCACAGTAATTGCCTCGCTGCCACAGACTCAATTAATCAAGTCTGCTTCGACACTGGAATTCCAGTGTCAGAGCAGCCTCGGTGCTCATGTATAGGTGCCTGGAGGTACTATCTTTAATGTGCATTAGGAAAAGTGCATTAATGCACGTGTAGACATGCCCTTGGAGTCTTTAATCTTGACCCAAATGCCTCTTCTTAGCAGGAGATGCTGCTAACACGATGTGCCTGGAATCTGCTGCAGGACGAGAGGGAGAAGGGGGAAAAAGCTCATTCAAACGGCGCTTTAAGTAAAGTGGCTCTCGGAGCTCCTCTAATTAAAGCACCACCCCCTCCATCCCTGAAGCATGTGAAAAAGTGTTCTCCAATGTGAGGTACTAAATAAATGCGCATTAGGCTGCCCTGATGTACAGTATTGAAAGCACACATTATTTTTTAAGTGACACTTAATGCACATTAGCAAAATTGCGTGGCTTTTTATGTGACACTTTAATGACTAATAAAATAGGCTACTGCATACTCAAGCACATGTGTAGACATGTCCCAGAGGTCACAAGTCAGTCCATTGCTTTCCCTATCCTTAGGAGCATGTCTAGAGGATGGCATGTCACCATGGTTATGCTTTTCATTGGATGAGGTTTCTTGGGGAAGGTGCTTTTGTTGCTTGTAAGGACCATTGTCCTGAGAGTTTCCAGCCAGTAGAAGACATCAAGTTTTTCTTAATTGAGTCAAGGCCTTTGGTTACAGCATCCTGCCTCTCCTCTTGTTCATCACCACCATAAATCCCAGTGGTGCAATGAGACTGCTCAGGGTATAAGTACTCTTCCCATTTGTAGCCATTGTTTCCATCATAAAGATTCTCTTAACCCGCTGTCACCTTTACATTGAGGAACATTTTTCCCCCAGCTACATCACTGAAATAGAGTTGTATTCACTGGTGCTAGCCAGCTGTGGAGCAAGGTAATGCAAAGGTGTCAGAACTTGGCCTAATATATAAGCCAAGTTTGGATGATGGTATTTGGGGGCATGGGAGGGGGAGGCACCTGGGTCTAGACATGGAGAAACACAGCCTTCCTTACCCATTCAGTACAAATCAAAGTTCTGCAGTTTTGCCAAAAACACCGTAATTCTGTTTTCTTGGGTTTTGAATGTATTATTTGTCCATGCATGTTTCTCAGTATCTTCTGCTTTTCAGGGAACTGGAATAGCAGTTTCATCTTGCCCCTTTTATGCACAAAGTCAAAGTCACACCAAGTTGTCAGGTCTATCAGACCATCTCACGTCAGATTCATTTAATTTATGCATTTGATACAAATGCAAAGGTTATTAATATGCCCTGTACAGTGGCTCATTTCATTAACTTTTTCCTGAGTTCAGATGTACTTCAAGCAATACAATCTGTAAGGTTTTGTTTGGCTATGCCATTATGCAATTTTTGCCCTTTTGTCTTTCTCTCTCTTTTTTTCCCCCCCCTATAGATCTATTTGCTAAAATAAATTGAAAATGGGGAAAAGAATATAAGGCACAATTTATACTAGATATATCTGCAATTACTAACTCTGAATTAAACATATCCCTTCATGAATAATGAAGCAGAAATAGGCCAGAGGAAAAATGAGATAAGATCATCAATCCATGTATTTTTAATTGCTTCATTATCTAAAATTTGGTATGAATAGCTGTGGATACAGTTTGCTGTTAATGCACAAAAAGAAATGAGAATTTTCAACCAAATCACAAAAGGCTATCAAAAATTAATTTTGTGTGCTGTGATCATTGAAAATGTAAGTGATTTTGTGGCAGAGTGACATAAAAAATACCATTTATATGCTAATAATGAACAAGTCATATTTTTTCATTTTGATGCAAAATAAATTTTATTTTCATTTTAATAAACTGTAATGAATTATAAGCTGTTTCTTTTTATCTTTAGGTAAAAGCTGAGGGAAAGATAATAGAAGGTTGACAAAAAGACTGTCCCTGAATGAAAATAGGATGGAACAGAGCGTGACCCTTGTTTCGACCTGTTAAACTTTGTTGTTAACTTCATAGTTCATGGTTGAACTGTGCCTTTCAGATCCTTAGGATGTTAACCAGAACTCAGAGCTGAGGTTTGCTCTACAATGGTAATGTTCCGGGGAGGATCCCTGTCACTGATGCTGGAGAGCTGAGAGAAAATCAGTTTAGCTTGATGCAAAATTCTGATGTTCATTTCCAGTTGGAATATCCCAAGTTAGAAAACGAGGTCAAAGAAAAACAAGCTGCATGCGAATACCCACCTGGTATATTTAAGACAATTACACGCTTCCTTTAGAATTGCTGTTGACATGTAGACACAAATGGGGGGAAAATACAAGCCACAATTCATACTAGATCGGTCTGCAATATCGAATTCTGAATGAAATGTATCCTTCCATGAATAACCGACCAGGCTTGTTCTCAAACCCATAAAAGCAAATGGAAAGTTTCACATTTATAGGCACCGTATTATTAACAATTATGTATCGTTTCTACTGTGGTATCACTGAGATGTCCCAGCCATTGACATGTTAGTGCTGTACAAACCCAAAGCAAAGAGACTGTCCCGGCCCCAAAGATATTACAACCCAAGCCAGTGGTTCTCAATCATTTTAGCCTTGAGGCACCTCTCCATAATTTCTGTGAATAAATAAAAACCAATGTATTTATTATAGTGCTTCCCTGCTTGAAGGGGGCCTTGAAGAAGGAGAAGCAGCCAGAAAGGAAGAGCCCATGCTGGAGAGTGGCAGGAGGAGGAGCAGCAGCTGGAAAGAAAAGCCTGCACTTGGCTCTTTGGGGAAGCCTGCACTTATTTTGCTTATCTCCACTCTCCTGGTCAACACCCTTCAAAGGCTGCAAGGCACCCTAGTTAGACTCACTGGCCTAAGCATAAGACAAGAGAGGTAATATGTGGCTAGGGACAGGCCAACCAAGGCACACAAAGAAGCAATGGGATCTGTAGGGCAGCAGTCTCGGTGCACTAGCCGTTTAAAGCTAGTAAAGTTTTTTTAAGTATCATGAGAGAGGTGAGGCTTAAGAAAAGATATCAAAGTGGACAATGGGGAAGCCTTGCAAGCATTACTGCCCTGCCTGAATGAAGGGCAGCAGAGGAGAAAACATGAAGGTGCTTGTTGGAAAATGTAACGATGGTTTCAATGGGCTCTGGATCAGCTCCAGTTAAAGCATCTGCCTAAAATGTCAATCTGCCAAGATAAAACAGCTTGTTCTCCACTTTTACACACAGGAAGCAATAAAACTGATAAAGCTGATATTTTAACTACTATTGCTAAATCTGCGTAACTTCAAGCTAAAAAGCTAGATCCATTGTTCCACATTTTTAATCTGTCTTTTGTGAGTTTACCAGGACCTAGGTCACATGCAAAGCACTGGATGTTTCTGTAAGAGCTCTCATTTCCTGAGCACAATTAAGAAAATAGCAAGTGGTGCAACATGCAGCAGAACAGACCCTAGTAAAAAGAGATGCAAAGAAGCAGGGTGGTTAGAAAAGAAGCCTCAGAGCAAAAGGGACCAGGTTTTTAAGGGAATTTAGATGCCTAAGGATGTAGATAGGTACTTTTCAGAAGGCAAATTAGCAACCTGAATCCCAGTAGGCAACCAGATTCCTCTTTAGAAGCCTCAATGCCTCTCTCAAGATGAATACTAACAAGAAAGCAACAGCAATTCCTGCCATGTTTTTGAATGTGGCATCTAATTTTGAGTACTTGATTGTCCCCAGAGAGTGAAGCTGTGGCTACTGAAAGGGATAAACACACCCACTTCCATCAACATCAACAGAAACTGCAAACACTAAACACCTATGAAAATCAGACATCAACATAAGGCTGCTTTTTTTAAATAGTTGTCTTGCATTGACTGCTCTTCCTGTAATGGCAGGTTTCAGCTCAGTGTACCCAGAGATGTGAAGACTCAGATTAGAATTATACAGCATCTCAAGTACAAATGCCAGACATAACCATCAGCTTCAACACAGGCACTAGCTAGGCTTTCTTTCACCAGCTAGGACACAAAGCTTTTCAGATGTGATCATTTATTTTAGTTGCCCTTGGTTTTGGGGAGCCTGGCTTGTGACGCTAGAATAATGACTTGATGATGTGCAGAAAATAAGTGCTTGATCAAAGGAAAAAAGAGCAAGTACAGACCACTTGTTCCAAAAGCGAGTGTGAAGGAATAAAGGCAGTCCAAAAAGACAGCAGTCTTGTGCCAAGTGCAAAGTATTCCCTGATCCACAGCAGCTGCTTTTGCTGTTGTTTTTAAACTTGAAGGTAGTGATTTTTCTGGATATGTTCCCTGCAGCATGTTTAGTTTTATAAACTTCCTTACCTTGCCTTTTGATTAATGACAAATCTAGTATTGGTATTGAACGGCTTATAAAGAAATAAATGTTGGCCCTGAAGAGTAGCCAACTCAAACGCTGCAGCAGAAATTTGTGACTGAAAACAGTTTGTGATGCTGCAGGTTTCCTCTATTTCTCTCCTCCCTTTCTCCTCCTTCCCTTCCCACCTCCCGTGCTTTTTCTTCCTTTCGTTAAGGTGAATTGCTCTCCAGTGCAGTTATGCTAGATAAAGCAAGGCTGAAACAGACCTTGATATGCCACACTTTTCCCACTTAATTTTTGTTTCAGTTTCTTTTGTGCGTTCTAACAGCATTACAACAAGCACTATGGAACCTTTTCACAATCTGCTTTCTCTGGCCTATATGTATGAGTTAGAAAAGGGCTAGTTTTTCTACAGAGGAGTCGTGTGAGATTTTTTTCCCCCCCAAAAGTGCCTATGGGAAAGTATCTAACAAGCCTATGTGCTTCTGAAAAACCCTACTGAATATGGATCTGTATCTCTAGGTATCTAAGTACCTTTGAAAATCTGCCCTTAAATAACCCTATCACAACCTAGTAGGGTGGAAGTGCTTGACTTTAGGAAGGCTAAATTCAGTGTAGTCGGGAGTGTAGTCAATGACGCACTGCAGGATAGGAGTATTGACGAGATAGGAGTCCAGGAAGGGTGGTCGTTCCTAAAGGAAGCAATCCTTCAGGCACAGAGGGAGACGATCCCAGTGCGAGGGAAGGGGGAAAAGGGGCCAAAAGTCTTCCTTGGCTAAACAGAGAAATCCAAGGGAGCCTAAGGGCAAAAAAGGAGGCATATAGACAGTGGAAGCAGGCGGAAGCTACCAAGGAGGAGTATACCTACTTGGCCCACACTTGCAGGGAGGCCGTCAGAAAGGCCAAAGCAACTACAGAGCTAAGGCTGGCAACGCAAATTAAAGACAACAAAAAGTCTTCTTTTAGGTATGTAGGGAGTAAAAGGAAGACACAGGGCAGCATAGGACCCCTACTGAACAAGCAGGAGCAATTAGTGACAGACAGGGGGGGACAAGGCTGAGTTGTGAAAACTCTTCAATGAGTTTTTTTGCCCCAGTGTTCTTGAACAAGCGTCCAGATAAATCTCCTAATGGGTTCTTAGATGGGCATCAGAGGGACACCAGCCCACCAACTGTTGATGCTGACTTGGTGCAGCGTTACTCGGATGGACTGGATGTGTTTAAGTAGGCAGGCCCAGATGAGCTGCATCTGAGAGTACTGAAAGAATTGGCCAGTGTCATAGAAGAACCATTGGCACGGCTGTTTGAGCGGTCGTGGTGCTTGGGTCAGGTCCTGAAGGACTGAAAAAGGGACAATGTGGTCCCTATTTTCAAGAAGGGGAGGAAGAAGGATCTGAGTAATTATGGGTCAGTCACCTCACCTCCATCCTTGGAAAAGTCTTGGAAAAGATTAAGGATCATATTTGTGGGAGTCCAGCAGAAAAAAATAATGCAGCAGGGCAACCAACATGGATGTGTAGCAGGTAGATCATGCCTGACTAATCTGGTTTCGTTTTATGACCAGGTCCCAAAATGCTTAGACACAGGAGTAGAGGTGGATATCAGTTTCCTGGATTTTAGGAAGGCCTTCAATATGGTATCTCATCCCATTCTAATAAATAAAGAGGCTGTGACTCAGATGTTTACATGGTCCAGTAATTGGCTTGGGGGATCACACCCAGAGTGTGGTAGTAGATGGGCTGCTATTGACCTGGAAGGATGTGGGTAGTGGGGGTCCTGCAGGGCTTGGTCCTTGGACCTGTACTCTTCAATGTCTTCATCACTGACTTGGATGTCGGTGTGAAGTGCGCACTGTTCAAGAGTACAGATGATACTAAATTGTGGGGTGAAGTGCACACTCCAGAGAACAGGAAACAATTGCAGGTGACCTGGACAGGTTGGAAAAGTGGGCAGTATACAATAGGATGCAGCACAACAAGGACAAATGCAGAGTGCTGCCCCCAAGGCGCAAAAATATCCAGCACACCTACTGGCTAGGAAATGACCCTCTCAGCAGCACAGAAGCAGAAAGGGATCTTGGAGTCATAGTGGACTCCAAAATGAACATGAGTCATCAGCGTGATGAAATCATCAGCAAAGCTAACCTCACTTTATCATGCATCAGCAGATACATGACAAATAGATCCAAGGAGGTGATACTTCCCCTCTATGTGGCATTGGTCAGACCGCAGTTGGAGTACTGCATCCAGTTTTGGGCGCTGTACTTTAAGAAAGATGTGGGTAGCCTCAAGAGGGTCCAGAGGAGGGCCACTCGTTTGGTTAAGGGTGTACAGGCCAAGTCCTATGAGGAGAGACTAAGGGCCCTGGATATCTTCAGTCTCTGCAAGAGAAGGCTGAGAGGTGATCTTGTGGCTGCCTACAAATTCATTAGGGGGACGCAGCAAGGGATCGGAGATGCTCTGTTCACCAGGGCGCCTCTTGGGGTAACAAGAAACAATGGTCACAAACTGAAAGAGAGCAGATTTAGGCTAGACATCAGGAAAAACTTCTTCACAGTGAAGGTAGCCAAATCTTGGAATGGGCTTCCAAGGGAGGTGATGCTGTCCCCTACCTTGGGGGTCTTTAAGAGAAGGCTGGATACGCATCTGGCTGGGGTCATCTGACCCCAGCACTCTTTCCTGCCTATGCAGGGGGTCAGGCGGTCGGACACGATGATCTACTGAGGTCCCTTTCGACCCTAGCATCTATGAATCTATGAACCAGAACCCAGTTGCATTGTACTTGTATTCACGTAGTCAGTTTTTGCTATGAGGGATCATATATATGCAGGATCATATATATGTGACATCTCAGCATGACAAAAAGATGAAGAAGTGGTTATACTTCAAGATTCATTAATGTTGATACAAAATATCAAATTTAACATTGGTTAAATTCACAAGCATTGACTATATTTTAAGATTAAAAATGCTAATTAACATTTATTTTCAAAAGTATTTCATAGGGTAAATCCAGGAACCTGATACAATTCTGTTTATTCCCCTTCCTTAATCATAAAAAGCTGAATACTGGCTTCTGCAAACATCTCTGCTAGTGGTTAAATTCAAGTGTGCAAACAGTCCCGCTGAAATTAATGGTACTACTCATGTGGAAGTGCCCTGAGAACAGAACAGGTTGGAATATTTCTGGCAGCAAAATTTAATGTCCTCAAAGCTAGAAAATGTCATGAAGATGTGTCTGTTTCAATGATTTCCTCGTTTCTTGGTTTGCGGGATGGAAAGGAAGACTGATTTTCTCACGTTCTGCAGTTCAAAGGTTAAGGGACTGAGCTGGGTTTGGGAGACCAGCTCCAACTGCCTGATTGAGAGTGAGGTGTGACAAAAATCTTTGCCCTGACAACATAGTAACTTGACCCTGAATCTTCCAAATCCAAAGCTAGTGTCCTGACTGCTAGGTTGCTAAATGTCCCTTCCCATATCAAAGCACTGCAGTGTCCATCCAAGACCAGATATTGTACTGGAATTCTCTTTACATGACCATATTCAAAGGGTTTGGTCTTTGTTTCAGAAAGGAACAAAAACAAATTTCAAAATCCTCCAGAGCTGCCGTGAAACCAAAGTATTGTCTTCTGGGCAGCTTTAAATGTGTGACCAAGTAAGAAGCAAATTCCAGAGAGAAGGATCCTTTCAGTGCCTTGCTGACGCTCTCTGGATGGCAGGGTCCATTCATTCCTCATAAAATCAGAGCACTATCAATTTGTGTCATGGAAATTTTCAGCCACTGTAGCATCATGTGAGTAGAAAGGTGGGCTTTGTAGCTCACCACTAACTTCTTAAACATCACCCAGTCACCCTTCAGCATGGCTGTGGGGGGGAGCATTGCTTAACCAGTGACCTTCTGCATTAGAAATTTAAGTCAAAGGCTTTTCCGGAGCAATGTTGTGCGAGTCCTAGTGCAGTAATTTAACCTCTAGGAGACAATGGCCCAAACTGTTATGATGACAACCACAGCCAGGGTATGAGAAGAACAGAGCTTGACAGCCCAGGCCCTGCACTGAACAAATAGCCTCCCAAGGCACTGCTGAAATTTCTGGATCTCTTTGATGGATCAGCTTGCTCCTAAGCATCACTATTACCTAGCTTGTCTCATTCATCCATATGGCTTATTGCTCTCTTATGCAGTTTTTTACAGCTCTTCTACCTCTGGTGAGCCACTCTGAACACTGTCCTTATTAAAAAAAGACATGACAGGGTGTGAGTTGTATGGAGCAGTAACTCACTCCTGGTGTGTGGCTGTGCACAAGGCAGAGGCCAAGTGCTGTTAAAGGCAGGAGGTGTGAATTATTATGCTATAACTCACTCTAACTTGTCTTGGTGGGATATTAAAGGAGGCAAAAACAAAAACCCTGAGTAAATATTTAGAAACTAGGAGAAAGTTAAAGAAATATATTAGCAAACCAAGGGAAGAAAGGGCTGGGGAAGAAGAGCCCAGTTCCACACTAAAAAGCAATGTTTGTATTTCCTCAAAAAATAGATATTGTGGGCACAACCTTTTTTGAGAGTTAGCAGAACAATTGAGGAAAATATTGGGGGTGAGGAGAGAGGTTACCAAAATTTCAATGGTCTCAAGATTTTTTTTTTCTGACTAGCTTGATCTCTATGTGGAAAGGAGATCCAGTGCCTCATTTATAAACCAAGGAAGGAATTGTTAAAATGCAGTTCATATCTTTTGATGTTAAAGAGTAAAGATTTAAAGACAACCTAGAGAAATGAGAAAGCGACACAACTTACTACAGTATATCATGGAAAATATGCAGGCTAAGAAGATAAAACTGTGAATTTCTAAAAGATACAAGAAACCAGACAATGATGAAATGAGAGAAAAACTGTACATGGGATATAGTTTGGTGGTCTTAATCTCTAACTTTAACAAGATATACCTTTTAAATGTGTGATATAAAAGCTACTTAATACTGGTTGTGGTCAATGATTCATCAGAAATACTAACACAGCAAAAATTCACATCCAGAATAAACAGTCATGTGACCTCTTTTGGCTGCTTATAGCGAACAGTGTTGTTCCTGGATTTAACCTGTCTATGGGATTGAGCCTGCCAGGCTGCATCCCGATGAGCACGGCTGTGCGGTAGGTCGTGCCACAGACGTACTGCACATTCAGTTGTTCTCTACACTACAGGGGAGCAGCACGGAGGGTTTTTCTGTCAAAAAAACCCATGGAGAAAAAAAGTGGAGAGGCGCATGCGGGGGCAGCATGCACTGCTCAAAACTGGAGCTGGGCCAGCCAGAGCCTCCCTGTCGTTGCCAGCCAGAATTGCTACTGATGCAGCCCTGGGAGGCCCCCAGGATCCCAGATAAGGCTGCTGGGGCCAGCCCAGTGTCTCCCCTACTGCCTCCGGGGTAACTTGCCACATACTCTCCATGTGTGACACAAGCATTTCCCAGGGACAACTAGCAACGGCACAAGGTGTGCCCCCACTAGTTGTCCCCGAGGAACCAAATGTCCACACCACGTGTGGATGCAGCCTCAGAGACCAAACACTAGTTTTTGTTTAAATGAAATGTCCTGACAAAACCTTTGTGTAGATAAATTGCAGCCTTTATTTGTAGGTTAGCTACTGCCAAGAAAATTAAAGGCTTTAGCTCTCTCCTAGCCAACTGAATGTGCCCCACTTTGGAGCTAAGTGGTATTTCGTTGCCTTCCCTCACTTGTGCACCCCCTGGCTCCCACCTATTTGCTGCTCTCCCCATTGTTTCAGCTGTAGCAGCAGCCAGGGTCCCCAGGCTCCCCCTTCTCCTGCCCCTGCACTGGGCATCCCCTGCTAGTGTTGCCCCCAAATTCCCAGGCTGCTTAGACATCAGACAGGTCTACTTTAGTTTAATCACAGGTTATGGGGTCCATGGAAGACTCACCAGGTAAAATTATTAGTTTTTTATTAGTGCTCAATTGCTCCACTTGAGGTTGGTATGATTTGCAAGTGAACCCCCCTTTCTGCCTAGGAGCATCAGTATTGTATCTCCTTGCCATTATGGGAGGGCCGAAGTAAGTTATTCTGTCAAGAGTTTGGAGATACTTGGCCAAATAGCAAATTGCTTCTATAGTAAGATGCCTTGAGACTTTTTTATTACATTATTCTCCTATTTTTTATAATTGTCTAGGCTGATAATGTACTATTGAGGGTTATTGAATCTGGACTGTTTCCAGTTCTTATTATTCCAGATAGCTACTGCTGACAAGGCTATACTCTGTAGTTGGTTGTCAAGTTCAAAGCCTGTATCCTACAAAATGATCTAATACATGTGGTTGCCTCTTCATCCCCAGACAGACTCAAATGAGGTTCAGGGGAAGGAATTTGTCTACACAGAACTATTGACAGGACAGTGGCTTGTCAGAGGTATAGAGTTCAAGGGCTCAGGGATTTTCGTAGGCTGTTCCTTTGACCTGACTCTCAAGCCAAAGAAAATTATTAAGGAAGTGCCTGAGATGTTGGGTCACCAGGTTATATAATACCATGTTACTGACATTTCCTACTACCGTCTGTTTCCCTCCCCCTGGGCCATGCATATGGAGTGTGCTATTGATCTTTTAAAATTATTTACATTTTGCTTTGTCTTACTTCTGATCTGATGTTCCTGGGTCTAACTGGTAAATTCTGTTTGCTTCAGGAAGGAGTAGATTAAGGCCTCATCTTGCAGAACCCTGTCCTAGTTTTTTGTCTTGTTTTCAACTATGAGATACATAGGGACTGGTACAAGGTCTGATAAGATGTTTAATGTACATCTTTATCAGAGATAGATAAAGATACGGTTCATCCTAATAACTGCCAGTTTTTATCATGACTACATGTGAAAATGAATAAAGAAGAAAAGTGTTAGGGGAAAAAAGGAGACTAGATAAATGATGTTTGAAAAGGAATGCACTATTTTCACTTCTGAATGTGCATAAAAGACTAAGTAAGCAATAAGGAAAAATAACAGATGTCTACAAGGAAAAAAATGAAGACCAGTAAAAGACAACATAGGGATATGAATAAACACAATTCAACTAAGTCAATTAGAAACATTTGTTTGGTGCAACAATGAGGCTTTGAAATGCCTAAGATTTCTGTTTTAGTTACTGTCTTAACATAGTTACAGAAAATTGCCTGGATTTTAGGGGCGGTTGTCTTAATCACATAAAATTGCGCCATCATTTTGTTTGGCCATTAACATGTTCAATAGCAAATCTAGCCAACAAGAGCCATTCAAGGCTTAATCAGGCTTGTACAAGGAAGAGTTACAATGCCTTCCTCAATGAGCAGTGATGAAAGAGACAGCAAAAAGGTATAACATCCCTTCTTCCAGTCTAATGAAATAAGACTCATTTGTATTCGCCAACGGTGCTGGGTAAATTTCATCATCACTGGGATCAGCAAAACAAATTTTGTTACATTTGGCATCTTTAATATAATTCTTATGTATTGCTGCAGATGGCATGACATTGTGAGTTGTGAAGGGAACCTCATGCACTAAAAGGCATGAGGCAGCAGGAAACAACTGGTATCTGTCAGCTCATTACATTTCTACTGATGACCTATTAGAATTTATTCCTCCAAGGCCAGGCCTGTTGAACGACATAGTGGCCAACTACCAGAACTGGTCCAAAGGACAGTGAAAAAAAACTTTGATGCCCAATGTATGGTTGGGCAAATTTGTGGGGAGGTTGCTTAGGCCTCAGCTAGGAGATGATCAAACAGTGGATAAGGCTGGTGACCTCCATTAAGGCCTACATTGCCTCTATGCAGCAGACCCTACACGGCAGATTTCCCCTGTCTTGGGCATAGGAAGACATTTGGGATTACTTTACCTTCATTGTGCAGACTCGTACACTAGGAAGCTTATAAACTGGGAGGATTGCCTTGGAGGGATGAGTTGTGATGCCCAGAACAGAGTTGTGACATCTAAAGTTGTGACTTCATGTAATAGTTTATCATGGACCTGCCCTGCTCCATATCATCAGGAAAACAGAGTGTTCCTCAAAAATTTCCTCTAGCTTAGCCACAAGGTTCTCAGGGAAACCCATCACAAATCCCCAAACCCAGCTCATGCTACCTCTGTACATTTCTAAGCAGTTGGCATGAGGTTGAATATGTCCTTCAAAAAGGGCACATCTACAAGAGATGCTTAATTGCACAGCCATGTACTTTACTGCACGTGCAGTAAGTATGTACATCTACATTTAACATGCTTACTATACAGTAAAAACCTTGCTAATCACGAGGAAATTTGCTACCTGGAAATGCAAGTAGTAAATTTACATTCACAGAGTCATAGAAAGTTATGGTTGGAAGGACCCTCAGGAGGTCATCTAGTCCAACCCCCGTGCTCAAAGCAGGACCATCCCCAACTAGATCACCACAGCCAAAGCTTTGTCTACCCTGGTTTTCAGAAACCTCCAAGGATGGAGCTTCTACCACCTCTCTGGGTAACCTGTCCCAGCATTTTACTACCCTCCTAGTGAAAAAAATATCATCCTAATATCTAACCTAAAGTTCTCTTGCTGCTACTTGAGACCGTTGCTCCTTGTTTTGTCATCTGCCACCACTGAGAACAGTCCAGCTCCACCCTCTTTCGAACCCAGCTTCAGATAGTTGAAGGCTGCTATTAAGCCTCCTCTCAGTCTTCTCTTCTCTAGACTAAGTAAGCCCAGTTCCCTCAAAGTTTCCTCGTAAGTCATGTCCCCCAAACCCCTCACTATTTTTGTCACCCTCCACTGGACTGTCTCCAATTTGTCCACATCCTTTCTGTAGTCAGGGGCCCAAAACTGAACACAGTACTCCAGATGTGGCCTCACCAGGGCTAAATAGAGGGGAATAATCACTTCCTTTGACACACTTCCCTTACTCCCTTGAGGGGAATAATCACTTCCCTTGACACACCTACTAATGCAGCTGAGTATGCCATTAGCCTTCTTGGCAACAAGGGCAAACTGCTGGCTCATATTCATCTTATTGTCCACTGTAACCCCCATGTCCTTTTTGGCAGAGCTGCTGTCCAGCCAGTCAGCCCCCAGCCTGTATCAGTGCATGGGATTGTTCCGTCCTAAGTGCAGGACTTTGCACTAATCCTTCTTGAACCTCATGATATTTCTTTTGGCTCAATCCTCCAATCTGTGTAAGTCACCGGAATCCTAGCCCTACCATCCAGCATATCTACTACTCCCCCCAGCTTGGTGTCATCTGCAAACTTGCTGAGGGTGCGCTCTATGCCATTTTCCAGGTCGTTGATGAAGACATTGAACAAAACTGGCCCGAGGACTAACCCCTCGGGCACTCCACTTGATACCAGCTGCCAACTAGTCATAGAGACATTGATTACTACTCTCTGAGCCCAATGCTCCAGCTAGTTTCCTATCCACTTTACAGTCCATTCATCCAGCCCATACTTCCTTAGCTTGCCTACAAGAATGCTGCAAGAGGCCATATCAAAAACCTTGTTAAAATCAAGGTACATCATATCCCCTGTCTGCCCACATCCACAGAACCAGTCACCTTGTTGTATACAGCAATCAAGTTGGTCAGGCATGACTTGCCCCTGGGGAATGCATGCTGACTGTTTCTAATCACCTTTTTCTCCTCCAAGTGTTTAGAGATGGATTCCTGCACTATGATTTTTCCAGGGACTGAGGTGATGCTGACTGTAGGCCTCTGCAAGTCAGCAGCAATCCAATCCGGCTTTGGATCTGGCCGCTTCAGGTGGCCACGATCCATTCTGGAGCTCTGGACTGGGTTTCTGCCTCGATCTGGCCGAAGTCGCTCTGAAACTTCGGAGCCGCCTCAGAGATCCTGCCATAGGCTATAATGGGGGAATCAATTAAATATCTATAATTTTGGGGGGTGGTGTGCAATTTGGATTAAATGTGCAGGAATGGTAGCCTCTGCCGAGAGCATGAAACCTGCCAAGTTTCAAGAAGATCAGTGGAGGAGTTTGGGGGGGGAACTGTACCCCAAATTCTTGAAAACCAAACTCATGTCACGGCTGTGTTACACCATGGGCGGGGGGGATCAAAACTGCAGGGCTGGTAGCTCTTACTGAGGCCACAAAGCCTGCCAAGTTTCAAGGCGATCAGTGCAGGGGTTTGGGGGGAACTGCCCCTCAAGCTGCGGACAAGCAAAACTGGTGCCATGGGTGGCACTGTGTGCGCTAAGGTGCAGCGGGGTGACAACTGCAGGGGTGGTGGCCCCTGCTGTGACGCCTGCCAGCTGTGGAGGAGATCGGTGCAGGGGGCTCTGGGCCCTGCACCCCTAGTCTGCTGACGGTCAAAACTGGTGCCAAACCTCTGTCTGTCTTGGGGCAGTTGATTGTCTGTATTGATTCTTTTCTCTCCTTAGCCTGGTTTTGTAGGTGCTAATTGCTGCTCGTTAAGTCGTTATGTAGTAGCTAGGTCCTGTGTATTGAGCTGTTCCCTGAGTCCCTGACTGAATCATGACTGATTGATCGGTAACTGGGAACACAGCAGCTCAGCAGCCAGGCCTGCAGCAGTGTCTCCCCTCCTGCCCCAGGCCAGACACAGTAAGTCCCACACGAACC
>NW_005842722.1:298533-305057 GCF_000455745.1 Alligator sinensis
CGCTTCGGGAAGCCCAATGAGGCCAACGCTTTGACCTGTTGTGCTGCTTCAGACCCTGAAGCGTCCAAAGCTCCTCCGGATCCAAAGCTCTGTCTGAAGCCTCGCACAGCCCTACTGACTGGTCTGTAGTTCCCTGGATCCTCCTTCCCTTTCTTAAATATGGGCACTATGTTTGCCCTTCTCCAGTCATCCAGGACCTCTCCTGATTGCCATGAGTTTTCAAGATAATGGCCAATGGCTTTGCAATCACATCAGCCAACTCTCTTAGCACCCTTGAGTGCATCCCACCCATGGATTTGTACAGGTCCAGCTTTTCTTAGTCCCTAACCTGTTCTTTCACCACTGTTGGCTGCTCACCTCCTCCTCAAACTGTGCTGTTTGGTGCAGCAGTCTGGGAGCTGACCTTGCCTATGAAGACTGAAGCAAAAAAGTAATTGAGTACTTCAGCCTTTTCTGCATCCTCTGCCACAAGCTTTCCTCCCCCATTTAGTAAGGGACCCACACTTTCCCTGATCCTCTTCTTGCTATTGACCTACTTGTAGAAACCCTTCTCATTACCCTTCATATCCCTTGCTAGCTGCAACTCCAGTTGCGCTTTGGTCTTCCTGACTTCATTCCTGCATGCCTGAGCAATGCTCTTATATTCTTCCCTAGTTATTTGTGTAAGTTTCCACATCTTACAGGCTTCCTTTTTGTGATTTAATTTACAAAATTGTTCCTTGCTAATCCCTCCAATTAGTAATGGCACAGTAGCGCTTGTGCAGACACTGGATCAGGAGCAAATCTACTCCCAGTTAGCTGTCCACCAAGGGGTGGGAGATTGCTCCCTGCCCCTGGGACCTGCCTGCTGCCAGGGCAGGCTATGCCACCAGACCTCAGGCAGGGACTATGTCCCCCTGCCCCAGCAGCAGGGAGCTTCAAGTCCCCCAGTCCAAGATTATGATGAGAGAGTTGGGGGCTGGGAGACCCTTATCTTCCAGCTCCAGCTCCATGGTCATGGGGCTGGTGCTGGGAGATCCTCATCTCCCAGCCCGAGCTCCATAGTCATGGGGCTCGGGCTGGGAGATCCTTATCTCCCAGTACCAGCTCTACAGTTGTGGGGCTCAGGCTGGGAGACCTTTATCGTCCAGCACCAGCCCTCAACTGCGAAGCTGGAGTTAGGAAATAAGGATTCCCCAATCACTGGCCTTGCAACTGCAGAGTTGGTACTGTGGGAGATGGAGCTGGTGCTGGGAGATAAGGGTCTTCCACCACCGATCATATAGTGCAGAGCTAGTACTGGGAGCTCTCTTCTGGTGGGGACTGGGGAGTCTGTTCCCTATCCAGCTCCACACTTGTGGAGATGAGTGGGGAACAGGCTCCCCAGCCTCCACCCCACAGTCACAGAGCTAGGCTGGGAACTGTCCCAGTCAGGGGCAGGTCCCAGCCCTGTGTCCCAATCAGGTGAACAAGGCATGAGCTTGGAAAGAGCTGCAGGGGTGGAGCAGGTCCCAGCCTCTTCTGCCATCCACTGGTGGGGCAGCTAGCAGCATGGCAGGTCAGGGCAGGACGCTGGGACCTACCCCACTCTTGCAGCTCTTTCCAAGTCCCCTGCCCCTGATCAAGGAGCCAGGGCCAGGAGCTCCCTGCAAATCTGCTCCTGCTTCCCTGCATGTGTGGATGCCTACCTGGGAGTGTTTACTCATGAGTAGTTTACTCGTGAGTAAACTGATCCTGGATCAAATGCATGTGTAGACATGCTCAGAGGATACTAGTATGCAGGATCAAATCCTGTCTTCACTTGCGATAATGTTCAGCCAATCCTATTATGCGTGTAACTATATCTTTGAAAAGTGTGCGTGTATTGTATCCACTCAAAACAAGTGTCTGTGAGCTCCACTCTTTGAAATCGTTTTCCATTTGTCTGGCATGAAGAGAATTGGAAGGGTGTTTTAATGGCCCTGAGCATTTAATTTATTTGTTATTTTACCAGATAAATACTTCTGGTGAATTACAGTGCTTATGAAAGCTGCTGGCTTGATAGATCTACTGAGGGCATCCTTTTTTGCCATTCACATCAGTGAACGGCCATACATATCATCCTGTCAGTGTGCCTCAAGCTGGAACTGGTCTTTAATGGGAAAAGCTCTATTTATTGGCTCAATCAGTCTTTGCCCTTCTATTAGACATGCCAAGAAAGGTGCCAGGCAGCTAATGATGTCTGTGATACAGACCACCTCTGTCTACCAGGAACTGGACTTAGCCCACTAAGTCTTTTTTTTTTTTTTTTTTTAAAGGAAAGCTCTTTAGGAGCCATGAGAGCACAATAAATAATGAGTCTTGGATTTGAACCTTAAAGTGGACCATTAAAAATCCCCCAGGCCATTTATTACTATGTAATGTTTAGATGACGTGTGGATGCTTTGTATAATTCTAATGCTTCTGACTTAGTACCAGCTACATGACTTGTACTTTGACACCATTGGAAAAGTTTGCTCCTATAATTTTTTTAATAAAAATTTCCAAGTGCAAGTGGCTATAGGTGGGTTAATAACAAAACACAAGAAAAAAAAAAGAAACAGAAAAGTGGAACAGAAACCAACCCCCCCACCCAAAAACCAACAAACCACCCCCCCCCCACCCCCATGAAATCAGTTAAGAAAGTAAATCTGGAGATGCACTAATGGGCAAGCTCTGAATGTATTTTACATAATTGAAGTCCGCTCACTTTCAGAGGGCACTATCCCCAGATTTATTATTCACCAGCTACCACTAAGAATGTCTGCATAGTTTGGCAGCAGCCGGTTAGATCATTATAAAAGAGAATGGAAACTGAAACTGAAAAGGAGGCAGTAACGTACCTTGATTATTAACTGCTTCAATTCTGAATGACATGCCAGGTGCATCTAGAAAATGTTCCTGCCTAATATTTTTAGATGCATTGTACCAGATACATCCAAGATATTCCACTGACTGCTCCCTCCAGAAAAGGGCTGCTTCATGTCTATGCAGGAGGGGCAGAGTTGTGGCTTTCCTTACTACTTCTGATTAAATGTTTCATAACACATCTCATTAAAGGCATTTTGCATGCATCTGGCTTTATAACATGCCACATATGTGAAGGGCTTTGGGATCTTTCCAAGCCCTTTATCATCTTTGTTGCCTGCCTCTGAACCGTTTCTGACTTTTCCACCTCTTTTTTAAAATGTGAAACCCAGTACTACACACAACACTCCAAAGGAGGCTTGACGAGGGCCAAGTAGAGAGACACTATCAGATTCTGAGCCTTGCACCTAATACGTCTGTTGACACATCCCAAAATCGCATTGGCCTTTTATGCAGCTTAATCACACTGTAGAGTCATATTGAGTCTGAGAGCTACCAAGACTCAGATTCTTTTCCATAGTGCTGTCATCCAGCCATGTGTCACCTATTTTATATTTGTTTATGATTATTCTTCCTGAGGTGTAGCACTTTGCATTTGTCTGAACTGAACTTCATCCTGTTAGCTGTAGCCCAGCTTTCCAATCCTTCTGAATTGCACTCGCATCTTCCAGCATGTTTGCAATCCTTTCCAGTTTTGTGCCATCCATACATTTGCTCAAGAAGCTTTCTATGCCAGCATCCAAATCATTAATAAGCACACTGAACAGCACCAGGCCTAGGACAGAGACTCCACCGGAAGCCTACTGCTATGCTGACATGGACCCGTTCTTTACTTATGTCTATTGAGCCCATTGTCTATCGTATCTTATAGTATTTTTATCCAATCAACATTTCTCCAGTCTGCTTATGAGAAAGTTGTGTGGCACCTTGTCAAAAGCCTTGCCGAAGTCCAAATACACTATATCCACTGCAGTCCCTTCATCCCTTTGTCAAAGAAGGAGAGCAAGGTGGAGTCGCATGCTCTCCCCCACCTCCCACCCCACCTCTGCCCTAAAACTGCTCTGGGTGATAGTGCCAAATCACCTGGGCACTGGGGGCCTTTTCCCACCTACCCCCAATTATTGTTGGTAGGGGATGACTTAAGCATGCATGCAAGTGTATACACACACACACACACACACCTGCATATGTGCTCAGTCATATGCACCTGCTTAGTGAACTGCATATGTGCTCAGGGGCAATGCACCTGCTCAGTGAATGAATGCAG
The DNA here is from genome assembly GCF_000455745.1 of Alligator sinensis. Taxonomy (NCBI): domain Eukaryota; kingdom Metazoa; phylum Chordata; order Crocodylia; family Alligatoridae; genus Alligator; species Alligator sinensis. The sequence goes on from NW_005842722.1 coordinate 302,666, forward strand.
ATTGATGAAGCAACTGGTCAAAACCAGCCAGGGGCATGGCTACAAACTGCCACGTAGATGCACAAAGGGAAAGTGACTTCTGCCTTCCATTTCAGCAAATTTTGCTGTACATGTGGGTTCACTTTGGTCCTAATTATGCTCCCCACGTGCTGCAGCCCACTGCATTGGATTAGGTAAGTCTCGTCTTTCTCATTAATCCATGCTGACTGCTTGGGATAAGCCTTTTCTCCTCCAGATGCTTGCAAATGGCTTTCCTAAGGATATGCTCCAGTAACTTGCTAGGTACTGAGGTGAGGCTAAACTGTCTGTAGCTCTCTGGGCCCTCCTTTTTGCCTTTTGTAAAAAGGGGCACTACACTGGCCCTTTTCCAGTCCTCTGGCACATCTCCCATAACTTCATCAAGATTTTTGCCAAGGGCTCCACCGCAAGTTCCTTCAGTACCATGGGCTGAAGTTTATCTGGTCCTGCTGACTTGAAGTCATTCAGACCCACCAAAAGCTCTCTGATCAACTTTTTTGTTATCTCATCTCTCAGCTTTCCCCCTTCCTTATCCAGATAATCCTTATTAGGTGTCTGGCTGCAGCTTTGCCTTAGCCTTCACCAAAAAGGCAAGTAGTTGTTGAGTAGCTACACCTTCTTCACATCCTGTGTTAGGAGATCCCCCTGGCTTTTTAACAGTGGCCTCACAGCTTCCTTGGGCCTTTTCTGGCTGATATATTTATAAAACCTCTTCTTGCTGTCCTTAACCTCCTTCGCCAGGTGTGGCTCATTCTTTGTTTTACCAACATGATTTTGTCCCTGTGGGTTCTTGCCATCTCCTGATATGCTTCCTTGGTGACCTGCCCGTTCTTCCATTGCCTGTATGCTTTTCTTTTGCTTTTGAGGCATTTTAGAAGCCCTTTGTGCAGCCCCATTGGTTGTCTTGCCATTCTTCTTGTGTTTCCATCATGTTGGGACAGTTTCTTGTTGGGCTTCCAATAATCTGCCCTACTAGCTCCTAGCCCTCTTGGGTGCCTTTATCCTTCAGTCTGCATTCCCAAGACACCATCCCTATTAACTCCTTGAGTTGGATGAAATCCACCTTTTTGAAATCTAGTGTCCTAATGTTGCTGACCTCATGCTTTCCCTGTCTCAGGATCTGGAATTCTGTCCATATCCCTACACAGTCCTAAGCAAGGCTATGCCCCAATATCTCTTTGTTAGGAAATAGTGGTGAATCCAAAAGAGAGTGAATCTGAATGAGCTGAATTAGACTAAAATGAACAGGAAGAAGCACTACCAGGCTGATACTTTAAGTAACAACATATGACCAGAACAGTAGAAACAAATATATTAAACGGTACCAAGCTTAAAACATTAAAAGCTAGAATGGTTCCTTACCTCATTGCACGTACACAAGAGAAAATAAAGGGGAAAAAAGATACCAATCCTATTTATGCCAATCACAGGTACCTCTGGATGGGGAAATGCAGCAGTCCTTGTCCATGCACCAAAGATGACGCCTATGTCTCCTGTTTCCCCTCCCCTACATTGGCCTAAAAAATCTGTCCAGCAATAGTCATGGGGAGTACACTGCACTGCCCTTGTGGGATGCTGTGAGCTCCCTGAGACTTGAGGGTGCAAGAGGGGAGCTATAACTCATGTTCACTATCCTTGCCAGAGCTGCTTCTAGGTGTGTGCAACTCTACCCTGCCCACAGCCTCTGGCCTCAAACTGAGAGATCTGGATAGCTCTACTTGTGCTAAAGTGCCAAGAGTCAACTATGCATAGTCATCCTTAGAGGCCGCACTCACATGAGCACGGATGTTTGCTTTTCCAGGAACAAGAAGCAGCGGCACACTTTGTCCCTGGAGAACACCTGTGCCATGTGCCTTCTGGTGCGTGGCAGCTTACCCCAAGTGGGGTAGGGGAGGCTGGAGTCAGCATTGGACTGGCCTCAGAAACCTTACCTGGGTTCCTGGGGGGCCTCCTGGGGCTGCAGCAGTGGCGATCCTGTTGCTCAGAGCCTGGCCGGAAGCTGCAGTGCGGCTCCAGCCAGCCAGGCTCTAGTTTTGGGCAGGGCATACTGTTGCAGGCTGGTGTGCCGCTCCACTTGTATTTGTTGTGTGCAGGTTTTTTTGACCCTGAGATCTCCTGGGGTCACTGCCCCCCCCCACACACACACTTCTACCTTGCAGTGCAGAGGACACCTGACTGTGCAGTATGTGGTGCTGCAGATGCATCTGCGATGCAACATACTGCATAGCCACACTCATCTGGACACGGCCAAGGTGTGTATGACACCTGAGAGAGAGACTGAGCACAGGTAGATGTTAGCCAGGGAGCAAAATCCCATTAAAAGGTCCAGGGTTCCCTTTATTTGGGCAAGGCAGCACAAAGTGAGAAATAGGGA
>NW_005842722.1:305067-310077 GCF_000455745.1 Alligator sinensis
GATGGAGAGACAGAGAGAGAGAGAGAGAAAGAAAGAAGACAGAAAGTAGAATAACAGCTTTGGGGATAGAGAGAGGTGGCACTCAGAAAGAGGGCGAGCTCTGCCGTTCCTTGCTTGAGTCTGTTGGCACCCCAGCCAGAGTGCTCTCCTCAGAGACTGTAAGGAAATGTCCATTGTGTTGGCAAAATTCCAGTGAAAAACATTTATTTTGGGAAAAAATATTTCAGCCCAGAGCTGGATATAAAGGAGGAGAAATTCTGATGAGTTTTGTCTTGAGAGAATCCCAGACTGGGATTTTTTTTTGGCTTCACTGCCTACCAGTTGCCCTGGACAGCTGCTGTAGAAGTTGCCCAACTGTCCAGGGAGATGGTCACTGTAAGACCTTTGTACCCTTAAAAGGTAGCTTCTTGGGGAGCTGAAGAGCTGAAGGAGCCTCGACTGTCAGGGTGTCATCCAACCTGCATTACCTGCCTGGCTTCGGTCACAAGCCTCAATGAAACCAACATGTTCCAACAGACTAGGAATAATGGTCATAAACTGAGAGTGGATTGCTTCAGATTAGACATAAGGAAAAACTTCTTCATGGTTCATGTGTCCAGAGTCTGTAACAGACCTTCAACCAAAGAGGTGATACAGTCACTTTCCCTGGGGATCTTCAAAAGACGACTGGATGCACACCTCGCTGGGGTCATCTGACCTCAGCAGTCTTTCCTGCCTTAGAGCAGGGAGGCTGGATCCAGCCCCAACCTCTATGAATATTTCAGTTCCCATTGAAATCAGCATTTTCCAATGGCAGATATTCTGAGGGAATGCTTTCAGCCAGCTCTAATTGTGAAGGGTCCAGAGTGCAGCCAGACAGCTGTGCATCTAAGCCATTCTTCCAGTCCATGAGTATTTTAATGGCCTTGTAAGAGAGGAAGATTGTTGTTTAAACACTTAGTTGATTTAACTCCTTCTAATCACTTTGGATTGGACTAATGATGTTTTTCACCCATGTTTCTGAGCTATCCAGTTGGTTCCTACCACCACAACCACCGTTGATCTGTCTATTAGGTAAAGGATATTCTGGCCACCAGGACTTTGTAAAGAACCTGAGAATTTCAACCAATGAGCACAGTCTGGACTCTACGGCCAACTATACACGTGCAGAGCGGCTGCTCTGATGTGCTGTAATTACAATGCAGAAGAGCCAAGTCTGCTCAACCGTGGTAATTACCGTGCTCCAGCAGACTCCAGTGTCATGTGTATCAGCATCCCTGCACTGAAAAATGGGTGGTGGGGGTGCTTTAACTAAAGCTCGTTCAACGTGGGGACACTGATACATGTGATGCTCTGGGCACTTTAATTAGAGCGACTATCAGAGCCGCTCTAATTAAAGTGCCCTCCCCCCACCTCCCAGAGCATGTCTAAAAATGCCCCATGTGTATGAGATGCATAAGTCATTACTTCCATTCTGTTTAGATTTCTATAATTTTTTTAAGACTGATTTTTTTACTCAGTGGTTGTACCATGCAGCCATATCCATCTTTCAGCACTGGGCCTTAAGAAAAGTCAAGTCATTAGCTATGCATATGCATTCAAGTAAGTCCAGCTGGGCACAAGGACCAGAGGGTAAGGCCAGAAGAGACTAGAGGAAGTGTTGTAGAATAAGCAGATTGATTTTCTGTTTGCTTTCTAAAGCACCATCTTTACTCATGTTTCCCCAGCAAGTGACTCTTTAAAACACTGTGTAAGCTATATTGTAGACTAGAGCTGGGAATAAAACTACCTGTTTTATCTGGCAATCTGCCTTTGATTTTAATTGTTCTATGATGTATGCTCAAAGTAGGTTAAAACTGAAACAGTAGAGCATGAGCCAATACAGCTAGGAGGAGTCAGACTCCTAGGGACTTTAATAAGTCCCTTGCTTTTAAATCAGAAGAAAGCGCCCACAAGTTAATGCAATTATTTGCCATGATATTAATGTTCATAGATGACTTCTTATTTAAAAATAGGACTGAAATTTTTTTAGTGTTACAGCCATGACTTTGGCTCTTCATTAAAAGGCAAGAGCAGAAAAATGTAACTGTACTGTGGTGGGGGGAGGGAGCCTTTTGAAAGGAGATGAACTGAAATATATGTACTTTACTTATGCTGTTAAATGGGATAATGTCACCCACAGTTACTCTTTTTAGCCAAGCCAGGGACACAAATGGAAATAAAAGACAAACAAATGCTGAGGTGTCTCACAAAGGATATTACATTTGTGGAACAGCTTAACAGGCGAGTTTCAAAAGCAAAGAGGTTATGATAATTTATCAAAGAAAAAAAAAGATGCTACCTTGAAAGAAATGCGGAGGTTAAAAAAGCAATATATTTTAGACACATCGCTTTTACACACAGCAGCTTTCAAATTTGTTGTTATTATTTTAAAGAAAATAAGCCTTAGGGGGCTCATAATATCTTGAGTAATGTCAGAAAGAATGTGAACAAATCAGACAAGAGTATCTTTGTGTATGTGCCAACGTATTCTGTTTGGAAAAGACATTTTCAAAGCGTTGCCAAGCCCTGATCTGTTTATGGATTTAAGACCCTGGTTGTTTAAGTCCCTGTTTACAAAGCAATGCATCATGTCAGTGCAAGGCAGTGAAGTTGTGGATGTCTCCTGCATTTTGAAAAAAGGGTCTATGCTTGGGTAGAATGCAGATGACATTGGGACACAACCAGAGGCTGCAGCAGAAAATATGTTTTATCACAAAACTAGCAGGCCAGATCTTTGGTGGGTTTAAGTCAGCATGACCTTCAGTCAGATAAATGGACCCATGCTGGTTTATACCAACTCACACATTGTACCTCTCTAATTCACATAAGAGCCCATGGGGCATATCCCTAAAGGGAGTTAGGAACCTGATTTCCATTTACTTTAAAGGGCCCTAAATCCCTTTGAGGGTCTAGTAGACTTGGTAACATCAATCTCATTATCAGGAATGGCAAAAGGCCTATGCTTGAGGCAGCTGCAGGCACCTCAATACTTTTACAAATCTGGCTCTATGTCATTCAGAAGCCCCCTGAAAATGTCATCCCTCCTGACAAATCTACAGGCTTTGTTAAAAAATGGAAGGGCTTGCTTAAACACCATCCCAACAAAAGCAATTGATGCTACAGCGTGCAGTCTATGAGCCACATCAAGTACCATGAGACCACCTAGGAAGAATTGTCGTCAAAGGCATTAAAGCAATTGTCTGAGTAGTAGAAGGAAGCACAATATGAAGTGGGCTTTAAGAGGCACCTGTCTTTGTATGCAGCTTGGAGCATAACTGGAGGACAGAAGTCCTAAAGCGTTATTATGGCTTTAAAGTTACTTGCTCTACAGTTTTACTGTATTTTTCATGAGCTGAGCATGAAAGTGCCTGTTCAAGAAAAGAGCTCAGGTGAAACAGAGAAACATGCACAGCTTGCTGCCTCATTGCACTGATGGAACAAGATAATTATTTCAGCCTTGCTTTATTTTGTGGGACTCATTCCAAAGAGTTTTAATAGTTAGCATTGTTAGTGTTAGCTCTCGCATGGTGATTTTCATCTACTGTGTTCAAAGTACTTTACAAAGGATGGCAGGTTCACGTTACAGACAGAAAAGGGAAGCATGGGATACTTAATATAAGAAAACACACCACATAACCAGCCCGGCCCAGCTCAGAATAGAACTTGGGCAAGTGCAAGAACTCTACAGCCACAACACCCAGCTTTAAAGAAGAAAAAAGTGTTACCTATACGATTAATAGATGTTTCAAAAGCTATGTCTAAGTCATAGCTACTTCCAGGACTACACTACCAGCATCCTTTACATGGCATGGGAAGAGTGACTCAGGCAAACACCAAGCTTTGCAAGGAGGTGTTTAGGGGAAAGCTCCAAAACTACCTTCCTGATGTCCTGCCTGAAGAGGACTCTTCCCTTGTCTGGAAATGGGGCTTTTAGAGGGACTGGAAAAAGGCTGGGAATCCGCCCACAATGTTTTGCCTATGATAAAGCAAACTGATTGCCCAGGCCAGAATGAGCCATCTGCTGGGAAAGAGGGAAAGCCTGGTAGAACCTTTTCAGTTTTGCAGTTTTGAAGGGGGATTTGTGATCTGATGGTAGAAAATAAAAGGTGTAACTTATACAAAGAACTGTAGCTATGAAGTGACACCCTTGTGAGCTGGAGATGGCAAATTAGCACAACAGATAGCATGGTAACTTTGCGAGCCAGTTCAAGGGCCTCTGGCAGTTCGCATGTCTGAAGTACCAGAGAGAGATGACTACTTTAGGCCACTATGATTTAGTTCAGGTGAACAGGACTCTGGGTTGCCTATTATGAGAGATTTTTGATGGTGTATGGGCTGAAGAGGTGAATTGAGACCTAGTGATGTTTTTCTGAAAAATCTGTAGGGATTTCAGGGCTAGACTTCAAATCTCATGAATAGCTCACTGAGTCTCTCATGCCAAACACCTCAGCATCCTTATTGGCCTTTAGCAAACATATATTAATTGCAGAGTTGCATAAGATCCTGAACACATCCTCAGATGCTGAATGGATGAAACCACCACTGTGCTGCAGAGATGCTTTCCCAGGGTTCAGCTATTCCTTTGGCATATTTTAAATCCTATCTGAATGACTGAATCACAGAGATGAAGATGCCTGGTAGGTGATCAAATCCCATAGCTCCACTTGCAAGAGAAACTTAGCTCTTATAAATAGCACTAGCACCTCAATTGTCTCTAGCTCAGGCTGGTTTAACTAAGGAGTAGGGCTGTGTGAGGCTTCGGACCACGCTTCGGATCCAGAGAAGATTCCAATGCTTCGGACACCAAAGCAGCATATCCGGATAGAAGCGCTGGCTGCTTTAGGCTTTCCAAAGCACTTTTGTACCCCAAATTCTTGAAAGCAAAACTCATGTCATGTGTATGTGTTACACCACCGGGGGGGGGGCAGATGAAAACTGCAGGGGGGGTAGCCCCTGCTGGGGCCACAAAGCCCGCCAAGTTTCAAGGGG